>NW_005370529.1:748394-753426 GCF_000412655.1 Myotis brandtii
AAACTCACCTCCTGTAATTAGGGTTGTTTTGTGTCATCCTAATATAGTGTCATTTCCTCCACAGTTGTTTTAGAGCCACATCTTATCACACTGCAGTAACCAACAAGTCAAATGGTATTCCTCCAGTGTTTGGGAAGTTTAGGGTTTTGTGTTTTGCTTTCTTCTCTTAGTATTAGTCTTGGCGATTTCTCCTATTGCTCTGAGAAGTCCCACATGTGTATAGTTGGCCAGATAAAGGAACACTTTTTCTTCCGTCTGGATTTACTTTGTCCTGGAAATGTCTGGGAGAAAGTTTTATTGATTAAAGAAGGAAGATCTCTGGCCAGAAAGGCAGTGACTGACTTGGTGGCTTTGGCCAGGCCACTCTCTGCTCTGGGCTTTATCTATGAAAGCAATGTATTACACTAAATTCTTAAGCCTTCTTCCTGTTTCTTTTCCTAAAAATGAGAATACACTAAATTCTTAAGCCTTCTTCCTGTTTCTTATCCTGAAAGTAAGAATGAACACTTTGGCATTTTACCAGGTAAAAATAATATATCTAACAGTAGCTCAAAGAAATTAAAAGCATCTTTTACTTTGGTAATACAAAAAAATCATGCTCATAAGAAATAGCAATGCTATTTTATAAAGTCAGTTAACTAGAAAAATGTATTTGTGCTTTGACCCATGGTTGGTCCTCAATGAGTGGTTAGCGAATTCAATCATAAAATGTTTTTATGCCTTTTTGAACATTAGAGATTGTGAATTTATTTCAAAGGATATGTACTATTAATAAACTTGTTTTTTATTTTTACTGGTACCCAAAGAAGGATTCAAAATTATTGACAGATACCGTATTTCTAAATCTAGCTATAGAACTAGACTAAGAGAAAAGACTTTGTAAACACCTGCCTAAAAACTCATATGAAAAAAGGAATCAGGAGATCTATTAAATGTCTCTTCCTGCTTTAGTGCCTGGAACATGCTGTTTCTGAGAAGTATACTACAGGGATTTCTCTAACTGATACTAAATATAATATGGTTAAGAGCTGTAAACATTTATTCTGAAGCTAGATCCATGAAAACAACTTGGACTCATCAGTTTTTAGAGAATTTGCCTCCCCCACTTCCCCGCCTACTTACCTACCCAGATATTAAGGGTGGGAATGGAAGAGCTAGAGAAGCGCGTGTGCATTATTTTAAAGTTATAACCAAACGGTGTTTAGAACAACTTCCCTGATAATTAGTTCATTTCACTTCTAACTACATTTTAGTGCCAATTATTTCTATACTGCTCTGACGGTTTTCAAATAGTTGTCCTTTTAATCGTTTAATTAGCAACCCAAAATGTAACCTTCACTTTTTTCAACCAAGACAAACTATTTTTCTGGGGTATATTTGTATTTATTCACAGGCACATCTCACCTGATATACAATAATCTCTCTTTATACAATTTTGGAGTTACTAATACAGATTTAAATATTAGCTATACCATCAACCTTCACTTTCTCGACCGGAAAGCAAGGCAGGTGGCCATTTACTAGGATTAGAGTACGCTGAAGGAGGGGGCTTCAGAGAGAGACTATGAAACTATTGTTGACACAGAGACCTTTCAGCCTATCTGGAGTTCAGGTTTAGATCTGACAAAGAGATTCTGGGTGGTGAATAAAGCTCGACCTTTATAAATTGGACTTAAGAGCTACCCTTTGAACAGTCTGTCAGAGTTCCTGATACAGAGGATTGATAACTTGTGGGTTTGAAAAACAAAACAAAAAAAATCTTCCTTTCAGTTTGATTGACTTAACTCCCATTTTCATGGTAAGGGTTAGGGATAAAGTTCATTTCATCAAATTAAAAAAAATTCTGAAACAACCTGGAAGTTGGATATCAGCATTAATTTTACTGCAGTGAAAAACTTGTAGTTTAATAATAGGAGTTGAAAACTTTAACACCTTTTCATAATACTGTTTTTGTATCACAGACCTCAGTGATATATTTATTAATCTTTTAAATATATTCCTTTTACTGGTTTGTTTTATATGTATCATTGTCCTTTGCATAGTATGCAATTTTGTTGTTCTTATTTTCATAAGCCTTTCACTTGAGTGAAAAAAATGGATAAAGGTAGGTTTCCATCTAGGAGTTTGTAGTCCTTTGGCAGGGAAGACCAAAGGAGACCTATAATCATATAAGAGACAAATAAATATGTATCACAGAAAAAATAAAGATACATTTTTCTCTGGGGCTTTGAAGAGTAAATGTTGTTGGCATAAAGGAATGAATGTGTAAATGTGGAATGAACATCACTTGTAAGGTCTGGGGCAGCTGAAACAAAAAACAATCATGCAGAATGCAGGTTGAAAATATGTGTCTAGTTGCCCCATTACAATACTAGGGAAATGGAAAAAACAAAAAGCTCCTGTGCCTGCTTTTTCTGAAGAAGATGGACTAGAAGTGCTAACTCAGACAAGCAGCCTGTCTCCGTAGTCCGCATGGTTTCCCTGCCCAGTGCCCCTGCTGCTGACTTCCCAGGAAATGAAAACCAATAGGGGCTTCAGAGTCTAGTGAGCTGAGCGCAGGCTTGTATCAGTGACAGCAACACAAATCCTTGTGATTGTGATGTGGAAGATTGTTATTTAAATCTGCTGGTTGAGGTTCTTTGGCTCCTGAGTTCTTTCTATGACTATGAAATATTTCCACTTGAATTGATTAGTTATCTTATTATTAATTTCCCACCCAATTAATTGAGTTAAATATAAATCCATTGAAGAGGATAGTGTAAGTAGGCAGAAAGTTTCACAATTTTCTTTGAGGGTATTGCTTAAATAATTGTTAAGTAATATTTGTATTTATACATTTATAATATATAGGTTACATTCATTTCCACGCTATCCTTTGAGCTTCACTACACTCCAAGTTTGGTGTTGTTATCCTCATCTCCCTATGAAGGATGAGAAAGCTCACAGGTGAAGTGAGGGGACTGAATCTCTAGGCTACTAGATGGCGGAGTTAGGACTCTGTTTTTATAGTCAGCTGTTCATTTTACATTAACTTTGCAAGACTGTTCCTATCTGCACTATTTGAGGCCCTCCCCCTCTCGAATCTTATGCCTCTATTATGGAGTACTATAATTAAAGAATTGGGCATTTGGCTGATAAGTAGTAGGTTTTAATTTAATTTAGTAGGTTTTAATTTAAGAAGGCTTTCATGTTAATTTTTGTCCTGGAACTTGGTGTGCCACGAAAGCTACCATGCTCTCATTAGGAGATATGAATCTTCAGAAGATGTGTGCATTCAAATTTCTTCTCATTTGGGCTTTACTGATTGGCTAGTGGCAAACATAAATGTTAACTGAGCCTTCTCTGCACAGGGCTTGACTGTTCCTCTTATAGTCAACCTCAGGGACTGGCAGATGGACAGTTGTTAGAGACAAAGTCCCAAATCCAAGAAGGTTTCTCAGGGTCCACTTTCTTGAGAAGGCCAGGTACAGTAGCTCTGATAAAACCTATGTAAAATGGCTGGAGCTAGAGACTGCTTAGCAGCCACAACCACAATTTTCACTAATGACACGGGAAGGAAGAGTAAATGAAAAGCTTTTGCCCCTTCCTTCATTTTCTAACACAACATAATGTTTGACCTAAAATTTTTTCCTCTCTTAGTACAGTCAATTATGTTTATTCTCCTTTGCATGGAATTATGGTGCCAGAAGTTGGCAACTGATGACCAACTCCAACATTTAGGTAATGGAGAAACCACTGGAATTACCATTTATTGCACATCAGGCGAAGAACTCCTTAAGGCACTTCACATTATGGTAGCTGATTCATACAACAATTCTGCAAGGGAGGTAGTGAACATTCAGATTTTACAGATGCAGTGTTACTTACCTTTCTAGGACTAAAGTCATCTAGCAATAAGTAGCAGAGCTACGCTCTAAGTTCAGGAATGAGTGACCCTTGAAAGGAAGGCCCTTCTTACTAGTATCTTGACCTTCGCTCTGTATCTGTTACTAGTTTATAGCTCTGTTTTTTGCTTGTCCAAATTTAAGTGCTCATGAGATAAAGACAGCAAGAGCAAAGGTGAGCTGCATATTTCCTTTTCTTGTCAGTGTACAGTAAGTAGGATAGATTTGCTAAGGGTTTCCCTCATCCTGGTTCCTTTACTTTGCCCCTGAGGTGGAGTAATAAATGAGCTTCCACTTAGTATAAGTTCTGTATCACTCATTAGTTATTATTATTATTATTATTATTATTATTATTTTTTGCTTTTTTCAGCTCTACCTAAAACAAAGTTAGTATGGGCAGGGGGACAATAGTGATGATTGTGATAGCATCAAGAAGAAAATAGGGCAAATGAGTAGGAACAAGTAGTACTGCAGACCTGTATGTAAATAAGTTTATCTCTAGTGTAAAAAAAAAAAAAAAAGATTGTGCCTTTGGCTTTAAAACTGCCTTCCCAATTTGTGAGCATGCTTAGGATTATGTAAGTGCCACGTCTTAATAACAAGCCCAACACCTCTCACCTAAAGAATGCAGAGTGCTTTGCAAACAGTACAACTCACAACACAGTACCCCTGTGATCTAGAGACATTTTTCCTTTTTAATGCTCTATTTTATAGACTGGGAAGTCAACTCAAGGAGATCTACTGATCTCTCCATGTAGACAAGGTAGATTTAGGACTAAACACTAACTCCCATTTCCTGTCTCCTTAGAAATAGACCGCAAGGAAAGGTTAATCTGATGTCAAAGAGAGCAATTTTACCTGGTATCCTTTTTTTTTTTTTTAAGAAAGAAAACACAAACTGCTTAGTAGGTATATTTGCATAAAGGGTAGGTCTGGAAACATTTGTTTCACTAAGGCAAAAATTCCTGTTTCCCTAAAAAACAAACAAACAAAAAACCCCACAAAAAGTGAGATTTCTGCTGCACTATTGCAAAACTATAGCATTTTAACAATTAGAAAAGGCTATACTTTTGCACTCAAGAACCTGTGAATTCAGATTGAAAAAAATATTTTATTTTGAAAGATGCACAAGAAAGGAAGAATTGTGA
>NW_005370529.1:753586-810496 GCF_000412655.1 Myotis brandtii
GGTAAAAGGGAGAAAACAAGCAGGATGGGCGTGCGCATGTGTGTATGTGTGTTGCAGATAAAACAGATTTTGCAGGTTGGGAGACATGACGATACTTGTAAGGTATGAGAGAGACAAGACCGGAGGCGCCGGGAAGCTTGACTACTGTGGAGTGCTCAGTTGAGACTTGTCTCTGCCCCATGGCCTGCAGCGTTTATGTGGAAATTGGGGACGCTTTTACTCGTTCCAAAGCCTTACCTGATCAGACCTGCCCAGGTTTGAGTTTGGGAAAAAAAGTGTTTGAAGTAAACAGGAAAATTACTCACCTTAATGATGTGTTTTACTGGCACTGACAATGCTTTGATAGTCTGACAGATTCTTTTTTTTTAAGTTTTGGAGAGGAGAGACTTGGGGGGAATTTAATAATCTGTTTAGAAAACGTAGACTCTATGCTTACTCACTTGCTAGTAAGGAGGGACGGAAAACAGGCTTTGTGCCATCCAAGTTACAGGATTTCTCCTCCTCCTAATAAAGTCGAAATCAGAAATTTTCCAGTAGGGCTTTCTACTGAAAACCAACCAAAAAGCAAGTCCACTTATTCTGGTGCTTTTTGTTCACATGTCTCCTAATTACCCCGCTGCTGTTCCCACAGGACAGTCTTCCTGTACTTTGGCTGTGGGTTCCTGATTTTGTAGGTTGCTTTCATCTATGGTGGTGATTAAGACCATAATCCAACTGGTTTGATGAGAGAGTTTGGTGCACCGAACGGAGCAAGCACACCTTTTTTTTTTTCCCATCTGAAACATAATTCCTAAATCTCTGCACCTGAATCTCTGCTTATGCTGCATCGTTTTGGGGTGGGGTAGGGGGATCATGTTTATGTTGATACTTAGTTTAAATATAATAAGTAGGTGTTGATTTCATAAATTTGTTTCTTCCTTTTTTAATTTTTTTTGTAAACTGTTAAAATATACACATTTCCACTTTGAGGACTGAGAACTGGATCATGCATTTCTAAACATTTTAATCTTGATTGGAATAGGGATGGAGATCTGGTCCTATGAAATGAATCCTGTGAAAACAGAAAACCTGATGTGTCCCTGAGTCACTGTGACCTTGGTGGAGTCCATTCTGGTGTCCAGATTGGAATCCAACACAGGTAGAGCTATAGGGTTTGAGAATTAATTAAATTTTTTGAGCTTTATATTCTTTATGAAGTTATACATAGGGTGACTTGTATACTCTGAAAAAAATACACATGGATGGTTAAATTTGATAAACTTTAATTCCTAAGGCTAACAGACTAAAAGGGGGAGAACAAATTATAGGTAGGAAGGCCTTTGAAGCAAGAGATCTTTACCAGCTCTCTCCCCTTAGTCTCTGACTGGGAATACCTTGAGCATCATTTTATTTATTTTGGTCAAAGCCCTAACTGGAAATGCATCAGATGGCCAGTAAGATAAAATGAGTGGAAATATTGACTACAGTGTATGTGTACCAGCCTCTTGGTGTTTCAGGTATAATGAGCTTGTATAATGAAAGCACTGCAATGCATTCTTACCTCCTGCGTTAGTCCTTATTCTGTTAGCAGCCATTTGTCGGCAACCAGAGCATATCTGGGTTCAACTCATTATAAGATGTTCCACAGAAGTGGCTTGGAAAAGATTTGACTTAATAGTCAGATGTTTCTGTCAGCAGCTCTGTCTTTGAAGCAAGTGCTCAGAATGAACATTCCCTTGGCCAAATAGATAGTGGGTTATTTTCATGAATATTTGCTGTTTTCAGAGACTTCACTCTTGATTCTATGCCATTCCACCTTCAGGAAAATGGTAATTTTGAGAGAAGAAATATTTTTCACTTGGTCTCTCTGAGATAAATCAAATGTACTTGTGCAAATTAGAATGTCAAATAACTCTTCTTTTAGAAGTAAATTTTTCTACCCTGGCCAGTATGGCTCCGTTGGTTGAGCATCATCCCGTACACCAAAAGGTAGAGGGTTCAATTCCCACTCAGGGCATATACCCAGGTTGTGGGTTGGATCCCTAGTTAGGGTGCATACAGGAGGCAACCCATTGATGTTTCTCTCTCACATCGATGTTTTTCTCCCTCTCAAATCAATTTTAAAAAAGAGTAAATTTTCCTATTTCCAGTGGCATATGATATGAGTTGAAAATGCCTAAAATATTGAAGGTTTACAAGAATCACAGCATTTATTAATGGTAATTTCACCTAATGAAAATGGAATTGTTTAGAAAATACCTTCTAAGATTGGGACTAGTAAGCAATTAGAAAGTATACCTCTTTAGAGATGGACAAACCAAAAAGGTTTTGCCTAGTGACCTGAAGATGAAATGATATCACTTAACCAAATTATGCTGCTATCTCTCACTTCACTTCCCCCAGAAACTTAGAGTCAATGGCATGTTGATTCAGTTTGGACAATACCTCTAGTTTCTATTCTAAGTCTCCCTATCCCACAGCAAGCCCATATACTTCTGGTTCAGCTGGTGCAATTGGTTCCATCCCTGCTCACCCCACTCTTCATCTCCAGTGTCACCCAGAGGGATCTTTCCAACCCACAGCTCAGTCCAAGGGCCGTTGATGGACCATTGCTGGTGACTGTATACTGACCTCTAAGCATGTCATGCTCAGATCAAAGTGTTCCTTTTGGCCCAGTCTCCCACTAATAACAATAATCCCTTTCTGTTTGTAAAATGCTTTATATTTTTCAAAACACACGTATATATTGTCACATTTAATCTGTATAACAAATCCGTCAAGTTGGCAGGTATTACCCTCACTTCTCAAATGAAGACTTACGTAACTTTGGAGATTACACACCAATTTGATGCATAAGGGAATGAACTTTCTGCCTTCGTGTTCCTCATGGTGTGTTGTGATTCCAAAGATACACTCTGCCCCACCACCACATGTGATGTTTCAGTCATCAGAAGATCCTTTTGATTTTGTTTTTTTCCACCCTCATGCCTGGCCTCCTGCTATTTTCTCTCTCCATAATAGTCCTCTTCCCCACCTTGTTCCTGGCTGTCAAAATTCCTTTTATACTGCATTAATATTGGCAAAATGTACTAATTGTTGAAGATAGGTGATATGGCTGTAGGATTCAATAGATTTGAAATTTTTAGTAATAAAAATTTCTATATATCCTTCCCAGCTAAGGTTGCCAGATTTATGGGGGGGGAAATTCCAAGGTGTGAAGTCAAATATGAATTTCAGATAGTAAACAAAACATTTTAGCATAAGTATACTCCGTGTAATATTTGAGACATACTTCTGCTAAAAATGAGACATTGTTTCTGAAACGAAATTTTAACTAAGTATGCTGGATTTTATCTGGCCATCCTATTCCCAAATCAAACAACAACTCTTTAAGCAGACATGAAATTTTCATCCCTTTTACTGAGCTGAGTTCAGCATTAGTGAGGCGACAAAGAAGTTTGCACATGAGTTAAAATACAAGCTGAGCTATCACTCTTTTCTTCACCAGCCTCGTGTGTCTCCTTTTCTTCTTCCTTTCCCTCTTGCCTTCTCTCCTTCCTCTTACTTTTCTCCCTCTCTCCCTTCCTTTCTTCCTTCTTTGTAAGTGCCATATCTGTTTCCTTCCTTTCTCATATTTCCTGAATGTTTCAAATTTGTTGGCACGACAAGCTGCTCTTAACAGGTTTGTTTTAATAGTTTTCTTATTATGGCTAAAAACATTTTAGTAGATATACTCTAACTCCACAGTCGAACTAAGACGGTCATGTTGCATTCTTTTCCCAGTTTGGGGCTAATTAGAATATTAAGTTTATAAAGAAGGAAGAAAAGTGAGCAAGATGAAGCATGTTCCCATCTTAAATGAACTGTAAAGAAATAGAAAGTACCATTATGATAAGCTTTTAAGAAGTGTTGTAAGTAGAGGAAAGGCTTGCTTAAATATCTCCCCATCTAATACCTCCTACTCCTCATCTCCCTCGTCCCCACCACCCTCCCCATTCCTGCCCCCAGCAAACACAGACACATATTAATGGCCCACACAGTCTGGAACTACCATTCATGGAAAGAGATATCTCAAAATTATGTTAGTTCTTATGTGTTTATTTTTAAAGGGGGAGGTAAGAAGTTGAAGAATTGGATTAAAAGTATTAAAAAGCAAATCTGATCTAATTTATTAAGTTATACCTTTCCTTTTTGGCAGGATCTTAACAGCTTAACAGGAGTCTCAGTATTTCAGATGTTGACTAACTGTACTAACCTGTAATAAAGAAACTCAGCAATCTGCCTGTAAGATGGTATAGCTTTGAAAGAAATTCATCTTGTCATTGTTCACTTAGAACCTGAGGGACAGCTGTAGTTAAAGGAGACTTAACTAAGTCCCTTGAACTTTCCACAGATTCATTGCAGCACATGGAAAAGCACCTGGTATATTAAGTGTCCTAAAAATACAGTAAGTCAGAGGAGATCAGCATGCATGGCCTCTGTTTATGTTTTGAAATCCATTTGCTACTCATTTCCCTCATTTTTAAATCCTATTATACCTACACCTGGGCATCCATTTCTCTGAGGTGAAAGAAATGAAGCATATAAGATATCAGAGTAACAATGATTCTCAACAATTATTGCTGGTACTCCGATGGAGAGATTTACACCTCTTTGCTTTTCTGACTTATTTCCTGTCAGAAGGAGAGTCCAGTAGAATTACAGCTTAAATATCATAGGTAGAAGCACCAATTGAACCCTGTACTGCTTCCCCACCTAGCAGAAACATAGTAAAACACGTTGCCTTATGAGGAATGTCAGAAGTCAAATGAAGAACTCAGTTATATGGATTTCCGTTACAGTGCTAAAGCCAGCCTTTTGACTTGTTTTCTTTCTGTCTCTACTTTCTTGTCTTTGTTTCCTGATTGACCCCAGAAACATATCTTCCCATACAATAATATTAGCTAGTACTTAAGTCAAAGATTAATCTTTATAAGTTTGTATTGAAAATACTTTGTGTCATTAAAATAATTTTGCTGTTCACTGGTCTAGCAATTAAGCTCCCCCGTGAAAATAACCACTGAGACTAAACACGGTGATGCAATGATGAGAGCTGTTGTTCACCAGCATTTATCTGCTTTGGGCACTGGACTATACACAAACATAACCTGGTCTCCCCACCAGCTGTCCCTCACAACAAGTTTATGGTGGGCAGTGGTGTTATCTCTGTATTAGAGATGAGGGACCCGAGGTTTGGGCAGCTACACCACATGGCTAAAGTCACATAAGGGTTTGCAGCACATTTGCCGTTCTCTTCTCTGGTGCCCTGAGCTATTGCCATGAAGGTTGAAGCAAGGGCACTGCCATTGGGGGACCTGGAGTTGAACCTGGCCCTGCCACTTAGCAGCTGGGAAAGACTGGGCAACTTGCTTAACCTTTTTGAGTCTCAGTTCACTTGTCTGGCAAATGAGAGTAATAACCTACTCCCAGGTTACTTTGGAGATTATATGACATAAGCATTAAGAGAGTGCCTAGACTAATTCACGTTCATTAAGTGTTAGCTTTTTAAAAAATATATATGTCCAACGTAGATCCCATTTCCTATAGTTGCATCAACCAACCCTTAGTATTGAGAATATTTGAGCATATGTTAGGCATGGCAGATGCTGTGGCTCATTAAAATGTGCACATCCTAAATTTCCCCTTTCCATGCAGTAATCCTCAAAGCTGTAGATGTCTATTCATAATTCAGACTACTATATGGAACCTGCAAGTGGAAGTTGTACAGTTCTTTCAGGAATGAATTGAGTTACTTTTACTTCTCATAAAAAAAGTGTTAAACTCTTGATTTTCTAAAACAGAGCTTATCTGTGTTGTGTGTGTGTGTGAGAGAGAGAGGGGGGGAGGGGAGGGAGCTACTGGGAGAGTGAAAGAGAGAAAGAGAGAGAGAAATAAATGGGGGATAGTCAGCCCACACAGTTAGGGTTTGGAGGATATTTGCTACAATTTTATAAGCTTACATTCTTGTAAGGTGATAAAAAAAAAATTAAGGCCTCTCAATACCTTCTGGAACTTTGAAAACCAGAAAACACATTGGTATTTGTTTCATTTTTCATGAGTCTTAATTTTATATTCTGTGGTATGTTACAAATATCTACACTAATAAAAGAAAAACATGCAAATTAACCACCACTCTGCTACACCCACCAGCCAATCAGAGTGACTATGCAAATCAACCCAACAAAGATGGCGGTTATTTGCATAAGCAGGCTCGGAGCGAATACTGATGATGACTGAAGATGGTGGCGGCCACGGAGCTGGAGTGAGCAGGAAGCTTAGGTGCTCCAGCAATGGAGAAAGCCAAGCTTCCAGCCTGCTCTGGGCTCCGCTCAAGGAGGGGCTGGTGGCCTGGGCTCCTCCGCTCAAGGAGTGGCTGGGGGCCTAGGTCGCTGCGGGTGACCCAGGCTTCCATCAAGCCCTGGCCTCTGCTGGAAGAGCTGGAAAAAATAAAAATAAAAAAGGAGGGGCTGGGAGCAGCCGGAGTGGAGAAGCCAAGCCTCACTGCTGCGGCCGGACCAAAGGCCTGGGTCCTGGGCGCCAGAGGAAAACCGGTGCTGGCAGCCAGGAGAAGGAAGGCCTATTGTGCGAATCTTTGTGCAATGAGCCACTAGTGTATATATATTGATCCTTCCCACATGGTAAGTTTCTGGAGGGTACAGACTCATGTGTCCTCACATGAATTTCTGTGACTTGAGCACATAAGGAGTCCACAAACACCCAGGGAGACATCCTACAATGTACCATATGATGGGCATGCAGGTAGTCAGTACCCTGGATTTGAAGTTAAAACCTAGATTAGAGGCTTGACTTCAACTTCTCCCCTTATTTTGTGAACAAACTAGTTTACCTACTTGAGCCTCTGAAACTTCATTGACAAAAAGAGGATATACATGATTTTCTCATTGTGTTAGCTGATAATTAAATTAAAAATGTGCATGAAAATGCTCTATAAATTGTTAAGGACTGCCCAGATGGGTAAGTAATGGTGTCACTTATAAAAATCAATAGATTATTTTACCCTCCCTATTGTCTACACATATTTTCCCATCTCTTGTCATAAAATTGGCTCACCTAGCCTTCCCATAGGAGGAGTATCCCACAGATTTAAACAAATCACCTTGATTGGAAAAGAGGGCTCACTCTTAGGGTTTATGTATAAATGAAACTCCAAAACAAGCAATGGATCTGAAGAAAGAAAAACAACTATGATATTGTCTTGCAAAGTGTGCCTGGCACATTGCATAGCAATAAGGGTATAAGTGCCTCCAGCAAAGAACAGTTTCTAAATGTGTTTCAGTTCCCTGGAAAGACACAGCCCTCAGCTGGAACCAGAGGTCTGGAAACTGTACACTGTGATTCATTCTAAAAGAGAGCACAAGACTGCGTGTATAAGTATACATAACCATTTCAACTTTAGCATTGGGGTGGGTTGATCAAAGAAGGACAGCCACCAGGGGGGCCTCCTCCTAGTTTGAGAGGAGAGGACATATTTCTTGTGGGCAGGGCTGGTGCCTATGTGTCCCAAGGTGCCTTCTTTATATGCCAAGGAAGGGGATAAGGAAATAGTGGGGGAGAGGGCATCAGGTTTGGGCCCCAAAGGGAAAGAAAGGACAGGTCTAAAAGCCCAGGGCTTTGCAAGATATTGGGAACAGTGAGTTACTCTGAGGGGGGAGGAAGACACTTTCTTTCCCTAAAGGGCAAATGATGGTTTAAACCCTGGAGCGTGGCCCAGTCAGTCAGATGCTACTTCTGTGGTTACAGGGAAGCAGATGGTTGGCATAGATTGTCTCCTGTCTAGAGCATGCATGCCCAGGAATCTCTCCAATGTGTCCACCAAGCCTGCCCTGAGATAGCACCTTCTTGGAGTGAAGGGCTATAGGAATGTTTTATATTGAGAAGATCGTGGGGTTGGAAGTTAGGAGTCTCAGGTTCTGACTCTGTCTTATTGCTGACTTCTGGTGTGACCTTTCCTCTGGGTCTGCTCTCCCATTCATACGTTGAGGAGTTAGTCTAGATATGTCTTGTGAGATGAGGGCTGAGTTCTCTGCCCACCTGGGTTCGTGCTAGAAGAATTTTTACTCCACAGATAATTGTATCTTCCTGTATTGCTGGGGAATGTTGAAGTTTCTTTTTATTGAGGGCCATGGAGTACATGTATGTCAGGACAGTTGTTTGTGGGTGTTTAATTGGTCCTGAGAAGAAGACAAACTCCCTAACATTCATTCTCATTTGTGTCAGGACAGTTGTTTGTGGGTGTTTAATTGAGAAGAAGACAAACTCCCTAACATTCATTCTCATTTCTACCATATATTGGAATGTCACTTTAAACATTTGAGCCCCAGTCTCTGCACATGTAAAACAGGAAAGTCCTCTCATCCCAGCTTTCTTTTCATTGTTGTTGTGACTTCAGGAAATATCAAAGGGGAGCTAACACTTACTGAGCACCTGCTGTATACCAGCCACTCTAACAAATGCTTCCCATTGTCTGCTTTGTGAAGGTAACTAGGAATGGTATTACTGGTCAGGCAGGGTTGGCTGATGAGGGTACTGACAGAGGACACAAAGTAAAAGGTCATTTCACTCTCCAGGGGAGTTAAAGTTGCAAAATTACCGATCAGGCTTTGTCAAATTTTTTTAACTTGGCTTTCTAAACTCATACCCTCAGGCAGCTAAATGAGGCTGGCGGGCTCCACCCCACCCTCCCCAAGGTTGGTGATAACATACTGTCCCCCAGCAGGCAAGCTGCAGCTGCCTCGGGCTGGTGCCCAGTGCTGGCCACAGAGCTGCCTGTGGCCTCCCAGAGAGGTCCCAGGGCACATTCCTCCCTGCCAAGGTTTTGCTGCTTTGTGGTGCAGTCTGAGTGTCCCCCAAACACACACACCTGCCAGGCCCTGTGGGCTCTGGGCTGGTCTTCAGGGCAAGCGGGTAGCAGACAGCCCACCTGCTTGATGTCAACATCTGTGGGTGCGGCCCCAGGAAGAATGTGCCGCTCCCAGCCTCAGCTCAGGTAATTAATCCCCACAACTGACAGGTGGCAACAGGCAGCCCTTTGGCTGGGGCCATCAGGAAAAGTGCTTGGAGGAAGGATTTTTTGTAAAACTATCAAGAGCACAATTCGTACATGTCTGGCAGCTAGACAACTGTGGCAGGAAGGGAGACTGGGAGGAGAAGTGAATACCTTGCCAGACGACTATGGGGCCAATTTTGGGATCTCTTTCTGCCAATAGTTATGATAGATCCAATAGGATATGGTGGCTCAGGACTTGTTTGCAAGCTCACTTTGCAGATTTCCCCTTCCTTTGAAGTAGATACAATCCTAAGTGAAATGCCTTGGTTGTAAACAAAGAAGTTGGAGCCCAAAGGGTGAAATGATTAGCCTAAGATGATGCAGGAAGTCAGTGGGCAGGTGGAAGACTAGAGTCTTGTCCTCTTGACTTCCTGTCCAAGATTCTTTGGGGAATATTTTCTGTTCCATTATATAGATGCAGTATAAAAATTGAGTGATAAAGCTGTGGTCTAGTCCCAGGAAGGATCGTTAGTTAGTTCTTGAATGATGCTTTAGTTTTCAATTTAATCTTTTAAAGTTGACTTCTCAAAAGAACACTCCCATCTCATCCCCAAACAATATAGATACATTCACTTTCCCTTTTTGTTTTTGGTATTTTGGTACACCAGCCATCATAGCCGTCATAATAATAACCTGATATTTGTTTAGAGTATATTTGCTTAACTAAAACCTTTGAAGTGATTATTTTTAAAACTCTCTTCCTAGAAGTAAAATTTATAATGCTTCTCAAGTGAGTTTATTTGTAGAGGACAAGTCTAGAATATAGCATATAATTAGATCATACAGTTATAGGTGACTAGAGGCCCAGTGCACAAATTCATGCACCAGTGGGGTCCCTTGGCCTGGCCTGTGGGATCAGGCCGAAACCAGCTCTCTGACATCCCTTGAGGGGTCCCAGATTGTGAAGAGGCACAGGCCAGGCCGAGGGACCCCACCGGTGCACAATCAGGGCCAGGGAGGGACGCAGAAGGGCCCGGGAGGGACTGCAGGAGGGCTCCAGGGCATGTCCGGCCTGTCTTGCTCAGTCCCAATCTGCCAGACCCCAGCAGCAAACTAACCTACCGGTCAGAGCATCTGCCCCCTGGTGGTCAGTGCACATCATAGTGAACGGTTGAGTGGCCTTAGCATATCATTAGCATATTACGTTTTGATTGGTTGAACGGACAACTGGATGACTGGACGCCCAGACAGTTAGCATATTAGGCTTTTATTATATAGGATAAGGTTATTCAATATGTTTCAAGCAGATCACACTAAAGCTGTGTGTGTCTACCTCTTTCTAGCTAAGACTCTTTTTGCATTTTAGTGAATTGGATATTTATAGTTAATTTTCCAAAGCATATTGGTCAAAAGTTATGTTATCACCCTTTTATGTTTTATTTGCAAGTATCTTATTTCTTCCTCCATTATTCTCCCCCACCACCAAGTCAGTTTCCAGAAGTTTATTTTGTCTTCTCTAAATATTCCATCTGCTTTGTATGATTTTTTTCATACTAATTCTAATTAATGATTTCATTACCCTCTTGCCCTTATAAAAGGGCCTTTTTAACTTTCCAGTCCTCAAGAATACAGTTCAGAAAAGAAAAAAAATGAATGTTTTATGATAGCTCTATCTAAACAAAGACAGGCTTTCTACTTGATTGCTAAACTGGGATGAATTGAGTCGTGACAGCTTTGGGGCTTCCTTGCCCTTTTTTTTTTTTCTTGTCAAATACTTTAGTTTATTTGAGGTAGCACAGACCCTACCTTCCACCTCCTGGATTCTTTGAACTGTTTGAAAATAAGAAACATCAATTAGAAGTGCGCCTAGCATTTTCTGTTAATGAATGGTGGCTCTCTTTTAGAGTATTTGTAAATCTCATTATTTTTATTTTATTTTAATCAACCCAAATTCATGCAGAAGGCCAGAAGTGTTATTGATGTGTTTATGCTTTAGCTTAGTTTTACTCTCTTTTTAAGTGCCAACCATCCTCAGTGTCGGTAATTTGCCCTGGTGTTAATGGGCAACAACTGCATCTGGATGTATTATATGCTGAGGTTAATTCTGTGGGCTAATGGGCAATAGGTCATAATTCACATAGTATTACATTAGAAAAAAATTAAAACATTTTCTTCTAGCACAATAGCATGTCAGATGTGGCTCTATCTGGAGGCTGGCATTGTAGTATCAGGAATAGCTTCGACAGTGCTCTATATAGTTGCTTCCCTTGTCGATGGGTTAAGTCGAGAGATGGGTTTTATGATTATTGATTTATTTACTTCATGGAATTTTATTTCACCCATATCCTTGGAGATTGGTGGGTCAAGTCAGCCTCATGATTTTGGATTAGCATAAGGTATGGCATTTATTCTGGGAGAATATTAAAAGAGTAAAGGGTTTTGTTTGTTTATTTTGTTTTGTTTGTTTTGTCTTTTGATGGAGTGGAGAGGGAGGGTCTTTGTTGCACCTTTAGGAAAGGGAAAAGCTATACAGGTGTGTGCTGATATTAGCTGGCATCTCTGCATTGTGATACTGAATTACCAGTCTGGCAGCCAAGAGCATGTAATATAGTATGTCTACTGAGGCAGGTGGTGATGGTGAGGCTGTAGTTACTGGAATGCTCTCCCCCCTTCTATTTGCAACATATTATTAGTAAAGGAGCTGAATTTACTCTTGTTTTCCAAAATCCCCTGGAATTATTTTATTTGAACATGATATTTGGCTTTGAGCATCTCACTCCTCAACATGCCAAACTCCCTCTCCCCCTCCTAAAACAAAACAAAACTTAGGCAAAGCTTGCTTTTCCATTTTGTCAGGGATATTGTATAGCAAGAGTTTAGTCCATGTGATAGTTTTAAGGCATTTCAGTTCCATGCCACCGTGGAAATACTTTGTCCATGTGAATCTTCAAAACTGTATAAGAGCAAATTTGGTTAAAGATCAACAAAATATTGACTCTTCGTTCTTGCTCATAGGCTAGTACTTCCTAGAAATAAACGCACCATTGAATGTGCATACATATGCATGACTGCACAGATTGATTCCTATACTTTTTACATGTTTCTGATCAGGAATCAGAATGAATATCAGCACTTTGTTTTTTCCACATTCTTTTTAAAGAGTTTACCTTGTCAACATGAACTTGGCAACTGGGTTCTCTAACAAATTTGTACCATTTCATAAAATCTTCAAAATAAAAGAGTCATTAGAGATGGTCTAATATAGCTCCCTTATTTTCTCCCTTTGGATGATTAACTTGAGTTTCCAGGAGATCACATGAGTGGCCTGAAATTCTTCAGTCGGTGACTTCCTCAGTGTGAGGAATCTGTGACTGTTTTTGAAAGGTCAGTTATTTCCATCTTTGAATTCACATGTGCTTCCCCCCCCCCATCACAGTACTTCATTTTCTAATTTCACATTAAAACTTGCCTAATTTAGAGACACAACTTCATGGGCTGTCTTACCTATATATGTAAAAGGGTTCCTACAGTGCACTGCTAATTTATTCAACCTAGGACCCGAAGTAGTAAAATTGGTTCTTCAAACAATGGGTGGGCATTACATGTTATTCCTATGTTCAAGACCCCATTCTGAGAATATAGTTACACTTTAGGAGAGAAAATCTTAATTCCTAGACAAAGTTTTTTAACAAATTAAAAAGGATTTGATACTTACTCAAAGAACATACAGTATCCTTGTAATCCTGTAAGAAATTGGTGATCATATGTTAGTTTTTTAGATGACCTATGGGCTTTATACTTGTATTTATAATCATATTGTATATTTATGTAATTCACTCTGGTAGCTAACATACCAGTTCCACTTTGGTCCCATATATGAGTATAAAGACTACAGGGTACATGGGGAAGGCCATGGGTCTGTGTATCAAGAGGGTCTTGTCGCTGAGCATTTTTTAGCAAGTCTCCTCTCATTTCTGGGGCTTGGATTTCTCCTCTGTAACTGAAGTGGCTGAACTAAATGATCTCTAAGCTTTTCCTGGTCTAACTTTCTAAGAAAAGCTTAGCAATGTTATCTTGAACTAAAATGCATTGAAACAGGTGACTCAATAATAGAAACATGAAATCTAGTCCTTGGTTTTCTATAGAAACTCAGACACTAGAATATGATGTAGTTGTGAAAGTATTAGCTTTCCGGAAGAAAGGAAATCTGACTTCAACTACACATTGCCTAGATTTAGTTGTGTAACCTTTAGAAATCATTTTTTTGTAGGGATGCCCTTCTGACCCTCCAAACTAAGTTGAACCCCACATTTAGGTGTGTCTTTCTCTACTTTTTCTTTAAAAAATATATCACAATTTTAGAAATAATTTATTTACTGTCAGTGTTTACTTTAAACCAATTCACTTAGGGTAAGGAGACTGCTAGTTCCTTGGGATCCAGGACAGAGCCTGGCATGAAGTAGGTGCTCAATAAATATTTGTTGCATTAATGAACCCATTTCACTTCTGTAAGCCTAAATTTTATATCTGAAAATTAAGGGGAGAAGAAGGTTTGGACAAGACATGCTATATGTTCCTTCTGGGTTCTAACATCTTATTTCTATATTCTCTATCTTCAAAAAATTTTAAGTCTGCAACAATTTTACAGGTTGCTGCTATTCATGCTAAATTTATTCATTAAAAATTGAATTAGGAACTATTTCAAGTATACAAAAATAGTAAGTAAATTTAGACACCTAGAATCTACCAAAATGTTAAAAATTTCCATATTGCCTTAAATATTTTGTTTAAGTAAAATATTACAGATAAAGCAGAAGGTCTTCCTCCATTCTATCTCATTCACCTGTATCTTTCTATTAAAATAAATGAAATACATCTAAGTATAAGAACATGGATAAATCTCAAAAACATCAGAAGTGGAAATTGCAGATTACTAAGATGAAATAGCAGATTACTAAGTGGAAATAGCACATTACTAAGTTTTGAGCAATGTAATTAAATAAATTTTAAGGACACATAAAATTATAGTACATGTACTTATGGAAATATGCACGTGCATTTTTAAATGTACAGCAGCAGATAAACCAAATTTATTTTTTAAACAAGTGAATCCAATAATTTAGCATGGTTTAGAATTTAGTGATTACTAGCAGATCAATATGAACTATGTGTTTCATTGTAAATGGTTAATATTCAAACTTCAGCAGACTATTGTTATCTGGCAGCAACCACTTCCTGATGAAGCTGCACTCATGTTTTCACAATAGTCCCAAAATTACTTAAGCTACATTAAACACTTTATATGGAGAATCTTAGAAAGATGAGGCTTCAGTAATTATCCATAATATGTGGTTTTTATGTTGCTCTTTGCAATTGACTAAGGCTTCTGATACCTGTAATTTTTTCCTCTATTCTAAGAGCTGTATATTGTATATTATAATTTTTTTTTCTATTTTAGGTTTGAGAGAGGTGAAGTGACTGCCTAAAAGCCTAGGGAATATATAGAAGAGGCAGAATTTAAATCTTGTTTTCTGACCCCTAGTCCAGTAAAGTTGCTTACTGTTGTCAGTGTGGGGTAAGAGTCCTTTTCCAATGCTCTTGGCTTTGAGAACTAATCCCTTTCCTCTTTCACAACAAAATTGACCTATTAATTCCAGTGTTACCTCATGTTATTTTCTTTGTCCAGAATTAGAACTAATTATTCTTTCTTTTTCTGTTTGCTGAATAGTCCATTAACTAAGACATGTCTCACTTAGCTATTGACTATTGGAAGCCCTGTATTAAAACTAACTCTCATTCACTCTGCTTTGATTTAGAAAAGGGATAAGCAAATAACACATTTGTGCAAACATCTTTTTTTTTTCCTAATGAATAACAGTGCTTGGTCTGTTTTGTTGCTTCCCTGCATATCTTTCATGATGAAAACTAGTAGACTGACTTTTAATAAGTCTAAAACATTTCTTCCGCCGAAACCGGTTTGGCTCAGTGGATAGAGCGTCGGCCTGTGGACTGAAAGGTCCCAGGTTCGATTCCGGTCAAGGGCATGTACCTGGGTTGTGGGCACATCCCCAGTGGGGGAGGGTGCAGGAGGCAGCTGATCGATGTTTCTCTCTCATCGATATTTCTAACTCTCTATCTCTCTCCCTTCCTCTCTGTAAAAAAATCAATAAAATTTATTTAAAAAAACACATTTCTTCCATCTCTCCACCTTTTCATTCATTCTGCTGCCCTAGTTTTGGCCCTCCTCATTCTTGTTCCTGATTAAGTTTATCTTCTTCCTACTTTGTTCCAGCATTGCTCCTACCAGCTTTGTTTTACTTAATACATAGAACTAATTAGGTCTTCCCCCTGCTTTACAATACTTAGTGACTCTTCTCTGCCTGCAGGTAGAGTCTACCTGTTTTTTGTAACATCTAAAGCTCCTCAGAATCTGGTACCTGCCTTTCTAGCTTGGACTCATTGCTTTCTGTTCTCCTCCTCCTCCTTCTCCCAGCCTATCTATATTTCCACCATAGTTAGCATCTCTTTGCTTATACTTATAATGTTCTCTCTTTATGAAAAGCCTGCTTTCTGCCTCTTGGTTCTCCCTTTTCCCCATCCTTGGGTGCACCATCTAGTTGGCTGAACAACTTGTCTTTTAACTCTTAGTTTAAATATCACAATTTCTATGAAGCCTTTCTTCCCTAATTTAGTAGAATACATTTACTTTTCTCTTTCTCTATTATCTACAAACAATCCATCTGCAAATCTGGTAAAGATGTATCAAGAAATCAATTGCTTCTCACCAATTCCACTGATGGTCTAAGCCTCTCTCATTTTTTACTTGGGATATTTGCATGGCTTCCTTACTAGTCTCCCTGCTTCTATCTTTGAACCTTAAAGTTTGTTCTTCATATAACATCCAGAACCTTATTAAACACAATTAAACCACGTCACCTTCTCAAACTTCTCCAGTGGCTTTCCATCTCATATTAAGGAAAGCTGAAGTCCTTAACCCTGGCCAACAAGGCCTTGCATGAGCTGGTCCACATAATGTCTCTGATTTCTGATCTTATCCCCATCTCTGCAGCCTTTGCTCACTGCTCTCCAGTGACACTGTCCTCCATGACAGGAATATTCACCCCAGGATCTTAGTACTTGCTGTCTTTGATAACTGGAACATTATTTCCCCAGTTTATTTATGAATTATTCCAGTGCTTCCTTGATAAGTTTTTTTAAATATTAACTTATCAAAGAATCCTTGACAATCTTAGATAAAATAATATCCTCTTCAATTCCCCAACTCCTACCTTTTGATTCCCTCTTTTAAATTTACTCTGATTTTATTTCTTTATAGCATTATCACCATCTGACATAATATTTATTTGTTTATTCAAAATACCAGCACCTTTAGAGCATGGGCTTTGCTTTTTGCTTTATTGCTAAATATCTGAACCTTGAATAAAGTCCTCGCTCAATAAATACCAAATTTATTAACTAGTACTTAATTGCTTTATCTTGTGGAATCCCATAACACTTTCTACATACCTCTGCTATACCCAGTGAATTTGTGTAGTTTATATTTCACTCTGTCTCTAATTTACTTCAGACTTCTCTACAACACTAAAATATGCATTGACTCAAATACCTAGTTTTAAGGGATCCAGCTAAAACTAACTGGTGTACTAAAGATTTGTGTAATGTGGTCAAAATATACCCTGAAGTGTTATATTTAATATTTAAAACTGGAGAAGCCCAGCTCAGTGGTTGAGCATTGACCTGTGAACCAGGGGGTCACAGTTCAATTCCCGGTCAGGGCACATGCCCGAGTTGTGGGCTTGATCCCCAGGAGGCAGCCAATTAATACGGAGTAAAATTTATATTGTATGAGAAAGGCATGATTAAATGGCATATTTCCTTTCAATACTGTAATTGTAACTGCTTATAATTATATTTTAAAATCCAATCATGCTCTGATATATTAAATAAAAAATGATGCCAAACATTTTATATGCCCCAGTTTGCATAAGGGAGTGTGTGTGTGTGTGTGTGTGTGTGTGTGTGTGTGTGTGTGTTTGTACACATAGGAAAAAGTCTGAAATGTTAATGGTGTACAAGGTTTGTACACTGAAAACTAAAAAAACATGAGAGAAAAAAAATTACTGAAAGAAATTAAAGATGTTCTAATTAAATAGAAATCTATATCATATTAATGGACTAGAGGCACAATATTGCTCAGATATTAATTCTACCCAAGATGACCTATAATTTGATACAATCTCATCCAAATTTCTACCAGGCAATTTTGTGGGAATTGACAAATTGCTTGTAAATTTTATATGGAAATTCAAAGAACATAGAATAGCCAAAATAATTTAGCAAAAGAGGAACAAAATTGGAAAGCATAGATTACCTAATTTTAAGACTTGCTATAATAAAGTTAGAGTAATCAAGACAGTGTGAGACCAATGTATTAGCTGTATAGACCAATAAAATAAAAGGCAGTAACCAGATAAAGACTTAAACACACATGGTCCATTACTTTTCAAACACGATGCCAAGGCAGTTCAACAGGCGTGAAAGATAAAGATAATCTTTTCAACCAGTGGTGTTGAAACAATTGAGTATCCATAAAAAAGAAAAAGAGAAAGTGGAGAGGCATGTGTTAGGGGGAGAACAGGATAAAGAAAAGACTGAAAATAGATACAAGACTAAACGCAAGAGCTATGATCATAAATCTCCTACAAGAAAACACGAAAAATCCTTCTAACATTGGGTTAGACCAATATTTCTTAGGACCCAAAAAGCATGATTAAAACAAAACAAAGCACACACACCCATAAGAAGAAACTAGGCATTAGAATTAAAGAATCTCAAATCAATGTTGGGAGCATTTCAAAGGTAAATGTTAAAAGTCCCAGAGAGAAAGAGACATTACAAGAAGTCAGGAGTGTTCCAATTTGAAGTCTCTGCTGACTCAAATCACCAGGGATTTAAAAATCTTGACCTACATCAGATTCCCACTTTTTCTGATCTTGCAAAAGCCGGGAAAATGGGTGAAGAAGATAGTGACCATTTGGTAGGGAATAAGGAAGCAGGCAAGTCTACGGAATTATGCATATACTGTAGACCAGGGAGACTGAATTTAGTATTGGAAAAATATTAAACATCATCGCAGAAACAGTTAGCAAACAGTGAAGCTAGTACAGTGGCAGAAGCTTGGCTTTGTCAAGAACCTGTCATGCCAGACCACTTCAGCCCCTCTAGTAAATGAGTGGCAGGCCAGTAGTTGAACCAGAAGCAGTAATACAAATGTTTCTTGGCCCTGACCAGCTATTTAGATGTAGTCAATATAAAACCCTCATCACTAAAATTAGGAAATATGGTCTACAGTGTTAGATCAATCCTAGCTGAGGACATAACTAAATTGGCCTGGCATGGGGTAGAGAATGGAGGGAAACCATGAATATTCCAGATAGGGAATAGTATGTTCAAATGGGGGGTGATGGATGGTGTGTTTGAGGCATTCAGAGATTTGTATGGGTAGAACATGGGATGGGAAGTGTGAGGGTTTGGGGGTGAGGGGTAGAAATGAAAGAGATGGGGCCAAAACACAAAGGACCATGTGAAAGAGCAGAACCTTACTGGTGAATTCCCCAGTGCCATGATGGAAGTCCTAACAGACAACTGGCCTTAGGGTTCAAGGCGACTTCTAGGTTTTTTTATTTCTATCACTTGCTGCCTCTACCTGCAATTAAATGAGCAAGCATTATACTGAAAAATAAAAAGAGGAATTATTGATGTTAAGTAGACTACTTTCAAGTTCTATTTTAATGTTAAAGGAGATTGTGTACTTTTAAGTTGATTTTTTTTAAAGGAAGCCATCTAATTATGAATTGGAAAAATGTGAAAGTACAAAAAGTTGCACTTCTGAGCCTAGAGAATAGAAAGATGAGGGACTGTTACCAGAGGAGGACAGACTCTTATATTCTGGTTCCTAACCAGCTCTTCTCTGTGACCTCAGGAAAGTTTTCTCTATGCCTTATTTTTTTACCTATAAAATGGCATAAAAATACTGATCCATTATTTGTTATCTGTAATTCTGAAACTCAAAGAACTCTAAAAACCAACTTGGTTCCGTTTTAACTTCATAAGTTTGTGCTAAACTCATTTGGTGTTGAAATCCAGCCTGAATTTGAGGCTCTTATAGTCATTTCCCAGATGATATGTATATTCATGAATTTTACAGAAAGGTTTAGATTTGGTTATGGGACACTGCCCTAAATCCTGCTGGAGCTGTTTACAGTATTTGCTTTACTCCCTTTCTAAAATCTAAATGACTATGGATTCTGAAATATCTGGCCCCAGAGTTTTCAGATAAGAGATCATGTACCTATAACACCTTCCTTACAGGGATACGTGAGGATTGTATTTTTTACAAAATAATTCAGAAAATGGAGAAGCTGTTATTATTTATCATTATTTAAATTAGATTATCTTCTCCCATCCCTGGGGACAAGTGAGGATTAACACCTGATGGGGCCTAAATTTATTCTTAGTAAAGTTTGAGTTATAGTATATTAATTATTAAAGCAGAATGTTTCTCTTAACTTTTCTCTTCTGAACACATACCATTCTTTTTTTTTTCAATCTTTAAATACTTGGATGGATGCTTATTCATCAGGTGTTAGCTGACAGACTTGCTTTTCAGTCATCTTTCCTATGGTGCATCTTATGAAACTCATGGTTAGATTAAAAATAAAAATACATCTTATTTTCTTGGAGTAATCAATAAAAGTGAGTTTTTAACATGTCCTAAGACAATTTCTTTGTTTTTAAAGTCATTGGTTTAAAACACTAGAGCAAAAATATCTATCTAGATTTCAATCAGTGCTTCCCAAGCAGGATTTTATTTTTGTAATTGATTTTGGGGCATACTTCCCATTTCTTCAAGTCATCTAAAACACTTTTGCTGCATTTAATCCTTGATCTGCTGGTGTGGGGAACTGATTATGCAATACACTACTAATATTAGGAAGATTTTAACTGAAAATTGTATATAGTAAAATAGTTGGGATATAAAATGATTATTAAAATACATATTATATTTCAAAAGGAAGAGAAAAGCACCTACTTTTAAATGTCTTCTTTGGTAGGATATTTGCCTTTAGTCAGAGTGTATAACCAAATGGCCACTTCCAGATGTTTCATTCTCTTAGGCTATGACATTAGAAGATGAGTGTGGCAGTTTGGGGATGTTTTTGCTTTGTAGTTTTCTAGCAGGTTGACTTTGAGTAAAATATCCTCATATTCTTCCAGACATTTCATCTTTAAAAAACAAAATTCCCAAAACCCTAATCCCTGCAAGTCTCTTTAGATATTGTAAGGACAGGATTTATTATAATCTGTCTAATATCACTCAATTCATGTGAATATTGTTTTTCCACTTAGTTTCTAGTACTTTATAAAGTCGCTCATGGTATTAACCACTTAACTCCCCTTGAGACCCAGTTTCTTCATACCAATGAAGGACATAATCCTATCAATGTGTTTTGAAAACTGTGAAATCTTTTGTAAATATTGGGTTTTATTTCAAGTAGGAAAAAAAGTATTAGTTGGATTAATGAATATAACTCTATTAAGATTGCTCGCTGTCATTTTTGTAGTAGCCAATGGTAAACATGTAGCTATAAAGGCTTCAAAAGATGGACATAATTTTCCTTGATTTGGGATGTAACATTATTTCCTGTTGGTTCTTTCCTTCCTCCACCATCGGCCCATCTCTATGCAGTATTCCACTGAACTGAAGAAACTCTACTGCCAAATTGCCAAGACATGCCCCATCCAGATCAAGGTGATGACCCCACCTCCTCAGGGTGCTGTCATCCGTGCCATGCCTGTCTACAAGAAAGCTGAGCATGTCACCGAGGTGGTGAAACGATGCCCCAACCACGAGCTGAGCCGTGAATTCAATGAGGGTAAGGAGGAGAGGATCCTGTGGCTGTTCAACTAAGCTCCTTGAAAATAGAGGTTCTGCAAAGATTTGTTTGGAGTCCATTTACCTGGTTCCACCCTCTGCAATCTGATGGCAGCTCAGTCTATCTCTTTTGGTTAACTGAGTGCCTGAGAGTAATGATCAATATACTTGTGGCTTTCACAATGACTTAATAATGCTTGAACTATTTAATTTAATATTAGTAATTAGTGGATAACCTGGACTTGTCTCTCTACTCCTTATTGCTTATTTTTTTCTTTTTTAATGAGAAGGTGTAAGAAGAACAATGTGGCATTTAGTCATTTGTTCTGCTCCACCCAGGCAAGGTAATCTAGCTTTAGTGCCTTCCCAGAGATGGTCAAGGCTGACCAATTGAGAGTTGGAAGGGTAAGAGGAAGGAGCATAAGAAGTGAGCAACATGAAGAAACAGAAGACAAAAGTAGGAAAAAAGAAAAATGAGTGAAGACAAATAATGGGCAAAAGAAGTAAATAGAAATATGCAAAATAAGCTGGGGAGGGGGACAGTGGAGTGAAGGACCGGCAGTCAGGGAGAAGGTATCTTGGGGCCACCTTTAAGATCTGTATCCATGCCCAAGATATGAGCCACAAACCAACAATTGCTTTACAGAAGAGCTCATTGTTTCCTAGGGTTCCCTGATATTTGATATTCTAAGGTTTTGTGAAGAGAGTCTAAGTAAAGTACATAGAAAAGTGGAAAGAAAGGATAGAAGAATGTACATAGACTCATCAGAGTGATGAGGGTGCAGGATTGGTGGACAATTTATGTAGAAAATGTATTTAAAATGGAAAGATTGGTAGCTAGAATGTGTGAATGTAGAGAATATAAGGGATGGTACAGGAAAAGTGGTGGAGAAAGAAAAAGAGTGAATAGAAATTTTAGATAAGAAAATGAAGTTTAAGTCCTCTCACCTTAATACAATTAAGTTTTACACATTAATTTCTAGTCCTTTTCTACATGACCTCCTTTTTCATCCATACCTTTGCATCTTGCTTTTCACTTAACAATACACCACAAAGATTATTTCTTATAGCTAAGCCTTACTATAGTTTTTTATAACTGCCCTTGATCCATCAAGATGACTTAACTGTTTTTTCCCCCAATGTTTGACATAATAGTTGTTTTTACTTTTGCAATAATAGATGATGTTTCAGAGGGCATCTTGATTCACTTAACTTTTCACTGTTATTAAACACTAGAGGCCCCATGCACGAAATTTGTGCAAGAGTAGGCCTTCCTTCTCCTGGTTGCCTGCACCAGCTTCCCTCTGGCACCCGGGATCCGGGCTTCCTTCCAGTCGCTGGCAGGCATCCAGGACCCGGGTTTTCTTCGCAGCCCTGGCTTCGTCTGGAAGGACATCTGGAAGGTCATCTGGAAGGACTTCCAGAAGGATGTCTGGTCTAATTAGCATATTACACTTTTATTATTATTATAGATCAGTTTTTGTGGAACAATAATACATGGTCAAAGGTTAAGAACACCTTTATGATTCCCAATTCTTCAATCAGCTTCTTTCTTTTGGAGCCCTTGTCCAATATAATAATTTTGTGAAACTTTGCCTACACTCTTTAAAAAATTTGCTTTCCCTTTCTTATTCTCCAACCTTGGCTCTTTCAGCACAACAAAACCAGTAAGTTTCTCATCTTTATGACCAAGCAAGGTCTAAAATTGGAGACTTTATGATGGAGAAAAGAATAGTCAAAGGGAAAGTGATGTCCTTGCCATCTGTTGCCTTTTTAGTTTTTTTTTTTCTTTTCTGCTCAATTTTTGAATACTATTTCTCAAGCTTTTTTAAAAAATTAAATGTATTGGGGGACATTGGTTAATAGGAGAATATAGGTTTCGGGTGTGGATCTATATGTTGCATTTCACTGAGTGCTTATTTTTTAAATTAACTTCTATTTCCCATAAACTAGCAAAATCTTCTCTAGTCAGAGATGTATTCATAGAGTTCTCTAAAATCTTGAATTATTAACCTTAAGCACTGCAAACATAGGATTGTTCTCTTAAATACATTTGAGTCTTCCAGTCCTTCCTTTCACCATAAAGGTTGTGACACCTTCATGTGTTAGATATCTGGCAACAGGATCTTTTCCTTTTTTTTTTTAAGGATATGTATTTTCTCTATTAAACCCTTTATTTGGCAACCAATATCCTGTCTGTGTTGTTTCATTTTGTTTTCTTTGAGGGTGAAGAACTAACTATTTCGTCTTTCTCTGTTCTGCAGGACAGATTGCCCCTCCTAGTCATTTGATTCGAGTGGAAGGGAACAGCCACGCCCAATATGTAGAAGACCCCATCACAGGCAGACAGAGTGTGCTGGTACCTTATGAGCCACCCCAGGTAAAAAGATAAGGACTGGGCTGAGTTGGGAGCTGATTTACTTCAGTGATAGAAGGTGTTTTGCACACCTATTTATATCTTAGTCCTTGTTACCACATATGTAACCTGTTTAATCTCTTCTCTTCTTCGTTCTCTACACACTGCTCCTATACCTCCTTCAAAACTCATAAATTTGTACTAAATTAGCTTGATAACATGGCTCTGTGCCCATGTTTCCACCTTAATGGTTCATAATAATTGAATTTGCTTATTGGGTTAAAGCACGACCTTATCTTATCCAAAGAATTTAACTGGCAATTGAGGTGGTAGTGAATGTGCAGCAATACTGGATGCAAGGATTCTTACACTGCACATGGGGGACCCTAAGAGCCCTCTCTTAGCTGAAGGTGGAATGAATGGTGGCAGATTAGAAACGCAGAACCCTGGCAGAGGGAGGTGAGAGTGTTGGTTGCTGCTTGCTGTGTGAACCTTTAACTGTAATTCTTCCTCTCTGGACTTCAGCTGCCTCATCTATCAATGAGCACTTTGGACTAGATCCGTGGTCAGCAAACTGCGGCTCGCGAGCCACATGCGGCTCTTTGGCCCCTTGAGTGTGGCTCTTCCTAAGCCTTAGGAGTACCATAATTAAGTTAATAACAATGTACCTACCTATATAGTTTAAGTTTAAAAAATTTGGCTCTCAAAAGAAATTTCAATCGTTGTACTGTTGATATTTGTCTCTGTTGACTGAGTTTGCCGACCACTGGACTAGATGATTTAATGCTGAGGACCTTTTAAGCTCCAGAGTGTTATTTACGGGAATATTTTCTCAAATCTATGTTATTCTGTTTATCCACATAGGGAATATATCCCTGATCATAGTTGCTACTCTTGGTGATGTTTTCAGCTTTCCCTTTGCAGTGATATTCATATATGAGATGAACCCGTTTTAAATCAGGTGATATGTATCAGCTTGCAAATGAATTGGGTCAAAGATGATTATTTTTTAAGGACTATCTCCCCTCATGTAGTGTCCAATGTTGCAAACATTAGCTTTCAACTTACCAAGAGGCAAGACAATGGGTTTTATTCCTAGAAAAAAAAGCATCATCACCTCATCAGAAATGAAGTTGTTTAAATAGAGGGAAGAGCTGAGGAGCATGAACATTTGATCAAATTATTGTTAACAGACTCCTTTTCCCCTGTGTTTAGGTTGGCACTGAATTCACGACAGTCTTGTACAATTTCATGTGTAACAGCAGTTGTGTTGGAGGGATGAACCGCCGTCCAATTTTAATCATTGTTACTCTGGAAACCAGAGAGTAAGTGGCATATGCAGAATTGCCATCCTGCAGAAACCATGGGCAGAGGGCAAAGTGAAACTGTGTTTGCTTTATCATTACTAGTGCATGTACAGCAGAGCACCACCCTTGATTTTATCCTTTGTGCTTTAAATCCTTGCTGCAAATACTTACATAAAAGATCTAAGAAAGTGGAGACAAAGCAGGGTGGGTAAACACAGAGGGGAAGAAAGAGGGAAGGCATGCAAGTCGCTTCATACCTGAATTCTTGACATTTAGCTGGAATGGTCTCTGATTAGACAGTGTTTGTTTTCATGTGGCCCCTGAGGCATTTAACAATTTCTTTGAGTAAGTCTGGGCTGCCTCGGGGAATTTTATCCAGAGACATCCACGGGCTTAATTCAAGCTTCCTTCAAAATATGTAGCTAAATACAGCTGTTCAGCTAATGGCTTGGAGGTTCTTTGCAGAACAAATGGAATGTTATTTACTAATATCACTGGTGGCATGTAAGCACTTTTGTGTTCTGCCAAGTGCTTTGGGGTGCACCCTCCGAACAGCCATGACTGGCAGGTGGTGATAGTGGTGATGACCAGCAATGGAAATGGGAGAACTCTAGGGAACTTTTACAATTCTTTCACTTTGACCCTTTCCTTCTCTCTTCTCTAATTCCTAGTGGGCAAGTCCTGGGTCGACGTTGCTTTGAGGCCCGGATCTGTGCTTGCCCAGGGAGAGACAGGAAGGCTGATGAAGACAGCATCAGAAAGCAGCAGGTCTCGGACAGCACAAAGAACGGTGATGGTACGAAGCGCCGTAAGTAGCTGTAGTGGCCAAATGGAGGAGGGTTAAGTCCTATCCAGATAGAGGAGCTGGGGCATGATAGTTGAGAAGCAGTATAATAGGACCAAAGGTCTCCAGAGGCAAAAGTGACTGGAGGCCCCAGAGCCAGTGGATGGAGGTGTTCAAATGGACCCGAGGTGTGCACTCCAGCTTGACAAAAACAAATAGTCACTGTTAGGATTCCTTAGTCCAGCAATCCCCAAATGTGGCTCCCAGCCCAGTAACATCAGCATCATCAGGAAACTGGGGAGAAACACAAGTTTTTAGTTCCCAGACGTGCTGAATCGGGAACTCTGGGAGGGAGGCCCAGCAATCTGTGTTTTTAGTAAGAGTTGACTCTAATGCTCACTGAAGTTTGAGAATCTGTATTTTAGCCTATTGGTATCTTTCTGACTACCAATCTTTCTGTTACTGAGCATGAGGGCTGAAAATACATCTGCCAACCTCATGAGTCTATGATGACAGTGAGATTTCAGAACACACTTTGTAAAGCACCATCTGGAGAAGATACAGGTCTGGTTTTCACTGAGTCTTCAAATTGAGGCCTCCATCACCTTATCAGGAGTGAGGCTAATGATTCGGTTCAATTGTTTTATTAAGCAGAAAAATCTGTTTCATAAATGAAACCCACAATGAAAAATAGATGGAAGTAGAGGGGCTCTAGGTGAAAGGAACAGAAGCTGGGGGTGGTCTGGGGCCCCGTGCTCTACTCGCAGCCACCCCTGAGGTACACCCCACAGAGGCCTAGCCCTCCAGCTAACCAAAAGTGAAAACCACAGATCCACAGTGCCTCTAACTTGTGAGATTTGATTCTAGAAGGCATCTCACATGAGTCTGCTATCACACTACAAGTATTTTAAAGTATGCCACACTGTAAGTTATTTCATGTGACACTGTTTTAATTTTATTACTGATTAGTGTCCAGAAGAAATGGAAAGTACACTGTATTTTACAGGAGAATCATAGCATGTTATGACAGCTAGTCACCATCAACATCTAACTGTGCAGTATGATTTGCCCATCCTGCTAGGCTCTTCCTCTCTGATTATTCCTCAAAAGGATGGATATATATATATATTAAATTATATATAATTTTTTGAAATATATTAATATAATACAAATAGAATCCTATTTCCACCTTAATTTTTCTCTTCAGTCTGCCTGGTGGTCTAGTTCCTATATTCTTTCCTGAGCACCTCAATTGCCTACAAATTAATGAATATCAGTAAGAATGCATTATGTGAACTTTGGTAGAAGGATCATCTCTATATCCTGAATCCTGAATGTAGTTTTTAATTTTGGAAACCAGAGGGATTCATGAGCTTAATTCACTCATTTTACTGAAGAGAAAACTGAGGTCCTGGAAAATGAGAGCGCTCGTCGGAAGTTATGTGATTTATGTATGAACATGGGAGGGATGAGCGCACAGGCTGAAGACATTGGCAAGACAACCTCTACAGCATGCATTTACCACCTTGGAAATCAATGACCTGAAAAGTAAAACACAAAAGCAATTTATCTTCCTTTCTTTAACAGCTATTCAGACACAGACCAGTAAGACAGGGACTCCTGCAGCATGACTTAAGCCACAGGCCATTTCCCAGCTTCCCAAAACCCTGCCTTTCACTTGTTCTGCCTCACTTACCCCCGCCTCATTATTATTAGGTTTGCACTTAATGTAAAAGCAATCATCACAATTAAGTGGATGCTTAGAACTAGAAACTCTAATCTCACACGTGTTGCTGGTGCTATTGTCTGTTTAGTAAATGTATTATTGCTTCAGAAATGTTCCCAGGATGAAGCTTGCATTTCTTTTTCACCAGCTTTTCGTCAGAACACACATGGCATCCAGATGACATCCATCAAGAAACGAAGATCCCCTGATGATGAACTGTTATACCTACCAGTGAGTCTAGTCTCCCTTGGGTATTCATGATTACTTCATTTTCACCTTCTTTGAATATGCTTTTGCATAATGTGCAGATATTCTGATTATCTGTCACAATGAGAAAGGGGTAATGGGAACAAGTGAGATAAAACAAAGAAATTATATATATATCAGGAAATAATCCCTTCTGTCCATAGTTTTGGAATATATTCTGTGGGCTCCTCTACTTACTACTCACCCAGTCAAAGCTACACTCCTAATAAAATTTTTCTTACCAAAATATTTAAAATCAATTTGTACTTCATTATTTAAGAATTAGAGGCCCAATGCACGAAATTCTTGCAAGAGTAGGCCTTCCTTCCCCTGACTGCCAGCACTGGCTTCCCTCTGGCACCCTGGACCTGGGCTGGCTTCCCTCCACCCCCGCACCAGCACCCAGGACTTGGACTTCATTCCAGCCGCTGCAGGCACCCAGGACCTGGGCTTCCCTCCAGCCCCGACTTCATCCAAAAGACGTCCAGAATGATGTCCGGAAGGACTTCCACTCTAATTAGTATATTACCCTTTAATTAATATAGATGACAAGATTATCCTAACAACATGACAACCAATTTAGCACTAAAATTTCATCAGAAGGAGTTCACAAAATCTATCATGCAGCATTCATAGAGAAATGACTGTGATTTCTTTTTTAAAAAAAATGTATTTTATTGATTTTTTACAGAGAGGAAGGGAGAGGGATAGAGAGTTAGAAACATCAATGAGAGAGAAACATCTACCAGCTGCCTCCTGCACACCTCCTACTGGGGATGTGCCCGCAACCAAGGTACATGCCCTTGACCAGAACCGAACCTGGGACCTTTCAGTCCGCAGGCTGACGTTCTATACACTGAGCCAAACCGGTTTGGCAACTGTGATTTCTTTTAGGGAGTACTAAAAGAAAGCCAAGCAAGACGGAATTCTCAGTTATCTGTGAATGGCCAGAAGACTCAGCCCAATCACCGTCTTAAGAGCACTGTTCATTCCTACAAGTAACCATTAGTCCTCTCAACATGCCTAAGGTGCCCTGTTTAGTCTATGGTTGCCTTTTGTTGAAATCTTATTCCCTTAGGTCTTTGCCAGCTAGACTGGCAGCAAAGTTTTGGTAACTAGTATAGCCCTTGATGCCATCTAAAGTGACATGAAACAAAGGTAAACAAGGCCAGGTTTGACTGGGAGCTGCCACCCTGGGTTGGAAGCTAAAGCAACTCAACAGGTTTGGGTGTGCCATACCTGTTCCCTACCTTCTTTGGGTCCTGACCATCAGGGAAATAGTCTTCTTTCTGGTAGCACAATCAGACAGTGAGTTAGCTAAGATTCTGTGTCATGTTTCTCAGGATACATATACAATCTGACCTGTGAACTTTAAGTTAAACATTATCCTGATATACTAAATATAGTCATCTCTCCCCTCAACTGAGGATACCAAAATCCACAGATTCTCAACTCTCTTACGTAAAACGGCAATGCATAGCTAGCGTCTTCCTTCCACATCCAGGTTTTCCCAACCACAGGTCAAAAATACTACTTTCCGTTAGCAGTGGTTCTCAACCTTCCTAATGCCGCGACCCTTTAATACAGTTCCTCATGTTGTGGTGACCCCCAATTTCATTGTTACAAATTGAACATAATTAAAGCATAGTGATTAATCACAAAACAATACGTAATTATATATGTGTTTCCCGATGGTCTTAGGCGACCCCTGTGAAAGGGTCGTTCGACCCCCAAAGGAGTTGCGACCCACAGGTTGAGAACCGCTGCATTAGAGGTTGGTTGAATCCATGGATATGAAACCCAGGAATATAGAGGGCTAACTGTATATTTATTGAAAAAATAATCTGTGTATAAGTAGATGACTCACACAGTTCAAACCCATGTGGTTCAACAGAGAACTGTAAACCAAAAAAACCTAGTATGTTTTTAGATGCTGACATAGGAATCACTTGAAAAGCTCTTTTTAAATGAAATTTCAGTTGTGAAGGAACCATTGCTCACAGGAGAAATACAGGGTCAGGTTTCTGTGAAACTCTGGTCACAGCACTTTTAGCAACTGATCAATATGTAACCCTGTTTTTTGCATGTTTCTGTTTAATGATACCTTATTTAATATATATTGTTGACTCATTAACATTGAATTTCAAGCCAATATCACTATAATCATGCTGAAACAAAACTTATCTAACCTGTATTTTCACATCACAGCCTTCTTATACTCGAAACACTAGACAGCACTTTAGTACTATACTCAGCAAATTCACCACCAAAACAGCAAATTCAAAAAAAAAAAAAATGTGGGGAAAAAAATGTGGCACTAAATAGACCCCAGAAAGGATAGTTGTTCACAGCATGAGCACTGAAACCAAGAGTCAGAGCCTTGCCTGTTCAAACTCAGCTGGAACATGCATGGGCACTTAAAGTTTTTTGTCACTCTGCTCATGGTTGCAATTAACTGCTAAGTGCTGAGGAATATTGATTTTCATGTTATAAATGCTTGCAAGTAGGAGAAATAATCAACACAGACTCCATGAAAAATGGGGATTGACAGTCCCGGTGGTTCTAGAGTTCTTCATTTTTCCTTTTCTCCTTCTTCCTGTTCACCTAGGTGAGGGGCCGTGAGACATACGAAATGCTGCTGAAAATCAAGGAATCCCTGGAACTCATGCAGTACCTTCCCCAGCACACGATTGAAACATACAGGCAGCAGCAGCAGCAGCAGCACCAGCATTTACTTCAAAAACAGTGAGTGTGTCCATGTGTCATTTTAGAAGGCATTAATGAGAGTGACTATCACATTAACATGATCAGTGGGTGATGCAGAAGATGAGGTTTTGAGACAGCAGGACATGATAGGATTCAATGAGATAGTGTGGGGTACTAATTTCAGCAATTTTCTATGCTTCTTATCATAACCTTCCCTTTGAGAAGTTCCACCTATATTCTGAAATTGAATTCAAATTATTTCAATTGAATTACAAAGAAACTCATACTAACAGAGTTAGTACTCTTCTCTCTATCCCTATCCAAACACATCTGTCAGTATAAGAATTTTGACTATGCACAATATTTGAGCAATAATGTGTATATTTAAAAACATGTAATCTTCCTGCACCCCAGTGAGTTATCTTGTACCTCACCTAGCATGCACACAACCCACATTTGGGAAAACCATCATAGAGTAGGTGTAGCACATAGGTTTTACCGTAAGTGGCTTCCTTGAGTGCTGTGTTGGGAAGAGTTCTGAAACCCAGTGCATGTTCCTTGGGAAAATGTCTACATGCAGAAGAACAAAGTCACATCATATTGCCATGTTTTAGCATCCCTGTTCTAGGTTACCTTCCAGCAATATATTATTGCATAAATTGGGCCAGATTTTGGATCCATATATACATACATATACATACATATATATACATATATATGTGTGTGTGTATATATATATATAAATTTTTACCTTGACTCTTGGATCTTTGATGATGATAATTGTTTTATGACTAACAAGAATAGAACAGCTCTTATAAAAGGAAGGGAAGTTGGTGAATCAGGACTTTGCTTATACTTAGCCTTCTGTGGTTAAAAATAATTACTTGTTAGCTTAATTAAGATACTGTGTCTGTACTGGAAGTATTGTCAGAGTCTCTATAGATATATATGTAAAATATATACATTTTGGCCCATTTGAGTAATTCAAACATTTGACTCTTACTCTTCAGGCAAAAATAAATGAAGCCAAAATAATCTTGCCAAAGGCAAATATTATCTTCTGCAGTAGAAATGTACATGAACAATATATAATATTTTTTTCTGATATATTATTAGCTAACCATAGAGAGATAGCTATGGAAAGTAGAAGCAGAAGGGTTTGTTATTCTTTTTAATCAACATAATTGCAGTTGATGATGTTGGACTGCTTCTCTCATAGTCAGGAGGCATTCTCTAAGCCTTGTTGGCTGTGGAGCTTGGGGTTGGCAGTGGAAGAATAGAAAGATGTGCTCTTTCTTTAAAGGAATTTAGGCTCTGGAATGTTTAAGAAACTTTTTGCCTGGAAGGAGCTCACCATTTACTTGTAGTTTGAGAGTTTTGCAAATCATAATTCCAAGGTTTTAAATAAGGCTGAGTGGAAAGGCTAATCACGGGGTTTCTTGGGGACACAGAGTATTCCAAAGGAGAATTAGAACACAAAGTTGCAGACAAAATTCCCATCACCAATCCAATAGATTCTTTAGGATATATGTTAATATATGCAATTTCTTATAAAATCATTCAACAGGGATGAAAGAAACAGACCTGTAACATCCTTTACAAATCTAGAGGGAATAAGAGCCTTCCCCATGTCATATCATGGTATTAAGAAACTCTCCCAAATCACCTCCAGTTCACTCTGGACATGTTTAGCTCAGTGAAAATAACTGCAGAATGACACAGTAGCATATCATGCTGACCTAGTTGCTCTATGATTCTCTTTTTGGTCTTTTCTCTAGTTAACAGGAAGAGAATTGTCAGGCCAAATTGATACCTATTAAATGGTGTGGTTGAAGAGATCTGACCATCTAGTTCAGAGTTGGCAATTTGTTTTCCTATAATGCACCAATAGTAAATACCGTAGCCTCTCTGGTCTATATGGTCTTCTGCAGCTACCCAGTTCTGTCCTTGTAGTATAGACGCCACAGCAGCCAATATGGAAACAAGTGAGAGTCTGTTACAACAAAACTTTCCTTTAGGGCCATGAAACTTGAAATTCATGTAATTTTCACATCATTAAATATTCTTCTTCTTTGAATTTTTCCACCTTTTAAAAATGTAAAAAACATTCTTTGCTCATGGGCCAGATTTGGCCCATTCACTGTGTTTTGCAGGCCTTGTTCTAAATGAGTGCCTCTTCCTTCTTGAGGCTCAGATGTTTTAATAGGAATATTTTGAAGCTAATATGTGTATTCTGAAGTAGAGAGGTATTAAAAGGTTTTAGGAAATTTTAAAGTGACTTTTAAGGTAACATTTCAATATCTAACAAAATGGCAGCCTTTATCAGAGATTTCTTTTGTCCCAGAAGGTTAGGCACACCCATCCAGACTCAAAATAATGCAACCCCATTATCAGCTAAGACTGGAATAGTTGACTTGATTCATGTAGCAAACTATCAGCGAAGATCTGTTGCATGAAAGCATTAAGAATGGACATGGGAAAGATGGGGTTTCTGCCTTCCCATAGCTTTACAATTTATGATAAATTCATAACCAGAACACCTTTTGAATTTTAAGAAAGCTCTGGATATTTATTCTCAGCATCATGTAAATCAGAACAATTTTAAACAGCTTCTCTAGATCATACAATAAGGGGAATTGTTTGGTATAATAGTTTTAGAGACTTAATAAGCCAGGGGGATCTACCTCATTCAGTCGAGGACAGGTGCTATGTGTGTTTGTATATGAGAATACATTGTCTGGTGTCCTCCATATGATCAGTTATCCAGTGCTTATTGTCTGACTGGCAGGCATTGGTCTAAAGGGAAATTATTTTCCAATTCCTACTTCATAAAACAATCTATTTCATCAAAGAAAAAAGGCATCTTAAAATTGTATTATTTTAAAAGCCCAAAAGATTCTAGAGACACATAGTGACTTTTTTGCATGTGTGGCCACAGATACATAGTGAGAACAAGTAGACTCATAATTACCTGGGGTGTCCATTTACAGTATCATTGCATGTATTTGAGTTATTATTTCTCAGTTTTGTAAGAGCTATAACTTGTGCATGAAAATATAACAGACTGCAAAATTAAATCTTTGCAAAATATAGACATTTGGTCTAATTTTTCCTTAGTTACATTATACAGCATATATATAATATATATATGAGTTTCTACAGAATGAACTCATTTTAATACAAATATGTATTAAATATGAGGAGCACTTATTATTTTCTTTTCCTTTATGATCACTTGATGATTGTAGCTCATTATATATATATATATATATAGCTTTCCAATGATTGATATGCATCTATATAAATTCTCCAGTTGCTGTACTCTTCGGCTGAGTTTTTTCAGCTCTTTTATTTTCATGCAAATCTCCCAGAAAGAGCATGAATAACTAGACAAAGAAAAATGGAAATCTAGTTCTCTGGTAATCATTTGAAAATAACAAATCAGCTTGGAAATGCCTTCAATAGCCTGTGATTTTCTTTCCAAAAACATAGTACCAACTTTATCCTGGTAAGGAATCAATTTTGTGCTTTTCTTTATAGTAGAGAAAAAATTAGTGGGAAGGAAATACACCTTCTATAAGGTGGCAATAACATATTTTAAATTTAATTACTTCTATTAGATGCTCACTATGTGTTTTCTCTCTGCTTGATTTTCATTTGTGCATGGTTTCCCTTTTTCAAAAATTGCTTCCCAATTACCTTCATGATCATAGGCTTTATGAAGGATAAATTTACACTGAGTTTTTGTGAATCAAATTGTTACAGGTATAAGTAGATTTTTACCATTTATAAATAAATATTATTTTGGTTGATTTGCTCACATTGAAATAAACATGGGTTTATGTTTATAGATGCCAGAATCTAGTGGGAAGACAAATTGGACCCATTTTTGAACTAGACGCCTTGCCTTTATATTTTCAAAGGAGATTAACTCTTGAGTTTGCTCTACAGAAACCACTTAAGACATTTATAGCAATCTTTTTGTGTGTATATTTTAGACCAATACTATTTTTTTCCCATAGTTTTTTCTCCTTGGCTTCCATTCTGATATCAGACAAACATCACTGTTAAAATTTTACTTAGCCTAACTCTTTATTTCCCAGGGCAAATTATTTTTGAGTTTCTGCAGAATGAACTCATTTTAATACAAATATGTATTAAATATAAGGAGCACTTAGTATTTTCTTTTCTTTTATGATCACTTTATGATTGTAGCTCATTAGATACAGGTCAGAGAATATTAGAGCAGAGCATGATCTTCAAGACCATACTTCTAATACTTCTAATACCTTCATATCACAGCTTGGGAAACTGAGGCCCAATGAACTATACCTGTGATTTTATGGCCAGATCATAATAAAGTTAAGATGAGAACCATATTTGGAAGATACAGCTTTCTGCAATGTTCTAGTCTGCTTCATTAGTTAAGAAAGTTGTAATAAAAAGACAAAAGCAAGCATCTATTTCCATTTTTCTGTCTCTGTATCAGTCAGTTGGATCTTATCCTTGTGGTTTCAGTTTAAAATCCTATCACTTAGAGCTCATTTGGCTCTGATTTTCTTTAATAATGTTTCTCAGATTCACATACCTGAGGATGAAGCAAGCAATATTTTCAGGATCATCAATGTAGGAGAGAGTAGAGGATACAAATCTCAATGCTAAATGTGATAAATATCATATTTCTACGTTTGATTTAGAAATCATCCAAATTTCCAGAATATTTGTTTGAAAATGCCAGTTTTTAGATTAAAAAAAAGATGAATATAGGTAATTCCATGTGTTTCAACCTTGTAGGTCATAGAACTGCACATGTTTTTTATAGTTAACACAGTTTTCCTTTTTGAACTTTGCCACTATGTTAGGAAGTTGTGAGAGCAGAGATTCATTAGCTCTGAATTGGTAATGAAGAAAAACACCTCAGATTAATTAAATTCAGATCTATTAGATCACTTTTCTAAGCTCCCACATCTCACCGCAGAAATGATCTCAATTCTAGGTCTCAAAGTCTGAACCACTGTCGTCCACTCACTCTTATCATAGCTAAAACATGATTTCTGCATGTTGTCTCATTTAGGCCTTGCTCCATGGGAAGCCCCAAATGTAAGGTACAGGCAAGTAGTCAAAGCTATACTTCTTTAGTTGGCAGTAAATTACTTCCTTACTCATTGGTGTTCTGGAATAGTTTTCAAGATGATCACCGTTCTTGCTGGTGAGATGGCTTTACCGAATCCTAGACCTAACCAAGTAAAAATGCCTTTATTCCTTTGCAAGGAGTAACCAAATATGACTTAAAAGCCAATTGGGAAACAATTTCCAAACAGTCCATGGATTGCACAATTTTTAGCAAAATAAAGGGATTTGTTCCTGGCATCTTTATGGCATAATTGATTTCTTAATTATGCAAAAGTTGCTTTCATGTATTTGATATGTGCATTAATAGGCCAAGTTTGTGACTGGAGGATTAAGATATTTATCCATCTCAATCTGGGCACATACAAATAAATGCTCATTAAGAGTCCTTTACAAATGCATGATGACGCAGCCCCCAGACTGATAAGATCATATTTCTTCATACTTCATAGTTAGGCTAGATGGTAACAGTAATGAGGTATCTTAATTGGGTAGATGACATTTTTCAAAAGATTATTTTTTGTCTATGAATCCCCTTTTTTAATTAATCAAGTCCAATATGCCAAGCACTGTGCTAAGCACCTTGACCTCCCTGATCTCAATAGTTCTCACCTGAATCACTTGTGGAGTTTGTTAAATATATATATATATATGCCTGGGTCCAGCCTGGTCTCAGAAGGGATCCAGGAAAATGCAATTAAAAAAAAATGTTATAGGTGATTTAGATCCTTCTGGTTAATTACCACCACATTATCTAATTTCTTCTTCATAAAAATCTTGAGAAATCATCTCTGAGTAATTTTAAAAGTGAGTAAAGAGGAAGGTGAAAAAGAGCTTTACAGGCATTCTGTTCTATCTATACTATGATCATGAACGTAGGAGGATGTGTTTCTGTATTCAGTTGATTTGAATATATGAAGTCCTAAGCTTTCATCTTTTGTTTTCTCTGGTTCCTCTCTGCAGTCTCCTTTCAGCCTGCTTCAGAAATGAGCTTGTGGAGCCCCGGAAAGAAACTCCAAAACAATCTGACGTCTTCTTTAGACATTCCAACCCCCCAAACCGATCAGTGTACCCTTAGAGCCTCTTCTTTGTATTTTGAGTGTGTGTGTTTGTTGTGTTTCTGTGTGTGTTTGTGTGTGTATCCAGCCCTTGTAAGCAGGACTTGGAGACACTGGCTCAGAGACACAACTGCTCAAAGGCACACAGCCACTAGTGAGAAAATCTTTGAAGGGACTCAAAACTTTCCAAGAAAGGACATTTTCTGCAGATTCTGTATCCTTAGACCTAGCGTTGATCAGTCAGGAACACATGTGTTTGTGAGCTTTTGTGTTGTTTCTTGGGAGGGAGGAGCTCAGGTTGGGAAAGGGCATTAAGATGTTTATTGAACCCTTTTCTGTTACCTTCTGTTGTGTTTCTAAAACTCATAAAGAAGCTTTTGAGCAGGTCTCAAACTTAAGATGTCTTTTTAAGAAAAGGAGAAAAACGTTGTTATTGTCTGTGCATAAGCAACTTGTACGTGATTGAGAGACTCCTTCACGCCTTTTTAATGCTGGTCATGCAGTAATATTGCAAATAGTAAACTAAGATGTAAAGTGTACTGCTGGGCAGTGAGGTGAGAATTACCATAAGTAGCCAGTGTGGGGAATGTTCTTTCATTCTTTTTGAGAACTTGCATTATTAGTATCCTCCCCTCATATGTAGGTGGAAGTTCATTAATGCTGTGTCAAATCCCACCCTTCCTATCATATGTCAGTACCTATGATAGTCTTCCTTACTCATGGGAACCCTGGAGGCTTAGCCCCACAAAACTGTTGTTTAGACACAAGGCAGGTAAACCGATTCTGTTATTTTAAGAGGAGGGTCAAACTGTCCCAGTAATATTGTTCTAGGCAATTATATATCATTCTTTAATGCCCAAAATGGAGTTCAAAGTGCTCTCACCAAAACTATGATTACTATGTTTGATTGGCATTCCTATCCCTCTACCCTACTATAACATTACCCATAGTGCTGACACTGCTCAAACTCCATTGTCCAGGAGCCTTATGTTTTGTTTATGTGATGTTTAAGCAGATGTATTTGAAACCAACACTCTTGGCCTAAAAATTAAAGGTAGAGCTGATGGCTTCCTTTTTTTTTTTTTTGGTTCAAAGAGTTTAGAGAATCTATTTCTCTCCAGTTTAAAAAAATTTTTAAAAATAATATTAAGACTTTAGGAAGCTTCATTCTTCCTCATCTCCCCACACCAGATCACCAACTCTTACTTCTGTGTCACCACAAAAGAGATTTCTTGTTATTGAGGCTGTTGCTTTATGGATGTGTGATTTTAATTTTCAATAAACTTTTGCATCTTGGTTTACCTTGCAGTTTCTTTTTTCTTTTCTGTCTCTCTTGCTTTTTAAGAAATTCCTTATAAATACTAGAATATTTTTTATTTAAGTGCTTGAATTACTACCATGTGTAAGTCTAAAGAAAAAGAATAATAAAAGAGTTACTTTGGTTCTGCTTACACTGTCAATATTTCCTGTTTTTATTTAAGATATTCTATATCAAGATTATCAATCCTAAAAACAAATTTCAATACCAACACTAGCTTGAAGATATACCTTAGCACTGCATTAATTTCATCATAAAGAATCATGCACTACAAGTATCATTTTTTCACATCTCTGAACAAGCCTCGAGTTACATATTAAGTTGCTAAATTTACTAAAAGCAATTTAAGTCAAATCCAAAATTAGTAAATATTTTTACTTCTGTGACAGAGGCATTAGTAAATATTCATTCAGAACTTTTAGTTGAAGCTATTGTCTGATGCTTTTTTTAAAGAAATAACAATGTGTTCCTTCCCATCTTTGAATCTTAATTTTAAAAGCTTCAAAAACAATTGTTCTAAATAAAAATAATTAATTTAGTAATTAAAAAATACATGAGAAAAAACATTTATGTTTGAGATACAAGTATATTAGTAAAATCCGATGATCTTGTTACATCTGTAAAGTGTTTTTAATCTAATAATTTTGATTTACAAATTCCATCAAGGATTAATTAATATGTTTAGTTCTTTAACATTTATTTTTTCTTTTGAAGCCTTTTTCTTTCACTCTATTTTTATGTAAGTTTTTGATGTGTTTATAGTTACCTGTATAAATGCATATATTTGAACTGATGGAAAATATTTTACAATTATAGTTGATCTGTCTAGAGATTAAACACTACCCTTTGTATTTAGAAGATTACCTAGCTAGAGAGAAAGGTTACAAGCAGAGCAGTACTGGGAAAAATTTAGAGGAGAAACAATTATTTTCTGATGGTTCATGTCTTCACTTTCTATGACCTTCCTCCTACAGGGATATTTTTCTCTACTTCTCAATACACCTACCCCCTCTCAGATTTGTACTCCAGAAATAGGTTTGGTGAAATAGGTTTATTCTGAGACATCACCAGATTATACTAACAAGTTGATTTTTAATTGTCAATGGAAGATTTGAGGCAAAATCTTTTGGTGGAATTCTAGGCATCTCTAGCAAGGTGGTGAAGATGACGAACTTGTGCCTTCCAAAGAATTCTGACTCTCCAGGAAACGTTCTTTCTAATCCTGGATGATCTAAATGTCACTCTGAGATACTGAATTTTACTAACAATGTTTACAGAAGCCCAAGTTGTTAGAATTAAGAATTGGGACTTGACTTTACCAGGATTTCTCCACAAAACTAGAAATATAGAAATACATGAAACATGCATTCTTATATTGCTGTTATATTGGATCCCTAGAAAAATCTAGTATGCCTCTGGAGAAAACAGCCTAGGCTTACACCTTGTTATTTTTCTGGAAAGAGCTATGTTCTTACTTTTTTGGGTTTTTTGTTTTGTTTTGTTTTTTTGCTTTGTTTTGTTTTGATTTCGTGTTGGGGAGGGGTAAGAAAACCATAATGCCACAGGTCCTGTTATCCTTCAATACTTCTTTTTTAATCTCTTCAGATTCACGTCAATCTTTGGAATTGTCTACTCAAGGGTTGTGTCATTATATTTGTAAAGAAAAAAATTTTTAAAAAGTTTGTTCTTCAAGGGCTTTAAAATCACCACAAATTTATTCAGACTTATTTGCCTTCCACAGCACATAGAGACAATCAGAATATTATTTTTATGTCAGAAATTGCAAACTTAATATTAAACAGATTACTCTGACCTTTTGCTTTGTGGATTTAATACTCACTTCTACATTAAGAGAGAGGTATTCAGAATGTCTGACCTTTTCAGACTCCCTTGCTTCCATTAATCCACTCACCCTAATTTCTAGATTTGCTCAATTAAGAATCCTTTCACTTACTCCTATTAAATCTTAAACATATACATCTTTATCTCCTTAACCAAACACTAGAATATTAAACATTTGGAGCTTGAGGGGAAGAGTAAAGGTAAACAATGTATCTTGAGCACCTACAAATTATGGTACAATGTCCAGGGCTCATATATAATGTAATCTCCACAGCAACTCTTCTAAAATGAGTATAATAGCTTTTCTACAGATTAAGAAAATGAGACTCAACAGACTTGTAAAATAAAGTCAATTAATTTGTGTCAGATCTAGAAGGTGATGTTCACTTATGGTTTCTGACCAACCTTCCTCATAAATAGTTTAGGCAGTTTATAACAAATGAATTAATAAAATGGTCAAAAACAAAGACCACAAAGGGAAAAGAGAATTGTAATAGGATTTGGAAGAAGCCATTTACTGTAACTGAGGTTCAGGGAAAATGCAAAGTTTTTAAATATATTTTAATTTTCCTAATGGTGGACATTAATGTTCAAGTATTGCTTCCATTAGCTCTTATTGTACATTTGACTGGTTTGAGGGAATGGGAGATATAACTACAGGTCTTTTTAGGTCACACAGGACCAACATGCCTGTGGAGTCTAGCAAACAGGCATGTTGGGTAATTGGTAGTGGGCAAAGCTAGAAGAAGCACCTGGAAAAACATCTCTTGGCCACTTTGCCTATGCTTTCCTGCACTTGGATATAGACTTACAGATGTTCCGAAGTATCTCCAAATGTGCTGACTCTTACACCAGGTGGAGTCAATTTGATGGTAGCTGGGGGTGGGGGTGAGGGGCGTCCTTTACTACATCTCTTGCTCCCTGTGCTATCTCAGTTTCCCACATTTCTCTTATGACTTCACCAATTTCTTGATCTGTAACTTATTTCACACCACTATCTTATTTCTGGGAAGGTGTCACAGAATGAAAACAAACAAACAAACAAATAAAAAGCTCTTGGACTAGGAGCCAGGAGATCTCTCTACTCATCATTTGACAATTTAAAACTAGGCACATTTTTTCTTAGAGATTTATATTTATCCATTCCTACCCTGCCCATTCCTACCCTCCCATACCATGTCCTCCTCTACAGAGAAAATTTCAGAAAATGGGTAAAGGAGAGCTTGGTAACCTGAGGTATCTTACAATTGGAAGAGCTTATTATATAAACACCTATTTATACAACATGGATCTATCTATGTTCTTAAGAAGGGCTATAGGGAAAAATCAATGTTCGCCTACCTTAAAGGCAGTGATGGTAATGTGGAGCTGAATTGTTAATTGTATAATTGTCATTCATATATATGCAAATGTGTATATAGCATATTGTTTGAATTCCCCTAGCTGTGGCTCCTCAGTGCTATGGAATGGAGCCATTCCTGTTTTGTGTAATTATGGAGAGCAGTGTGGCAGCTTCAAAGACCAAGTGTCCTACTGTAGCACTCCAGTACTAGAACCACTTTTTATTATGTTTTCAAACATTATTATACCATGTTTATTTGAAAACTGGGTTTATTTATAGAACCTTCAAAATTTGTATTTATATATGGTTGTGTGTATGTATACACATATACCTATACATGTATATATTCAAATAAAACTGAAAGAAACATGCTTTCTCTTTCCTCTAATATCAGTATGGCTACAGCAGGGAAGAGACAAACAGGAACACAATAATACATTTTGTTGAAAAGTCTGAAAGGGGAGCTTTTCCCATCAAAGTTTAGAAACATGCTCAAAGTCAAATCTTCATCCTATAATCCAATAATTACTCACTGTTGATACCACATGGTCTATAAAGTTCTTCATCTTATCTTTTCCAGTTCTCACTATAGCCCTACAAGGTAAGTTGGATTATTATCACCATATATCCACTATTCCATGAGCTTCTCAAAGATGCAACCACCTCTTACTAGTTCTCCTACCTCTAACATCTAATTCCTGTAGTAAGTGTATATGTATTTCATTTTTATTGTTTTCCTGTGAGGAAACAAAAGCAGGGATGCTTAGAGGCTTGCATAGGAACCTAGAGCTTCCTAATATATGCTGGAAGAAGACTTAAACTTTCATTTTTTTAACTTCGTATCCTACCCTGATTCTAGTAGACATCACTAGTTCTATATTCAAAGGAAAAGTCAGGAATGCTAGTTGTGTTAGTAATATCAAATGTAGTATATTACAATATGGCAAACCAAGTCTAGTAAATTTCCCAGTTGAAGTTATGCTGAATGGAAAACTTTTTTTTTCTTTGTCTCCCAGGAGACTTATGGAAAGTCAGTAAAATATTTGTTTGGCCTCCAGGGTTATCCTGCATACAGAGGCTATAGGCATTCCAAATGGTTATTTTATGGTCCGTGAACATCTAGGCTGACAAAGCATGTTTCCATGTTGAGGCCTCTGCATGGAAGCAGGGTCTGCTGCTAAAGGCCTTGTTTGATTGGCTGTGCAGTTATCTTCTGCATATCCCCAATGGCCCAGGAAACTACAAATGAAATGTCCCCACTGCCATTTGAGCTTGGCATCTCCATATCTTTCATAAGCCTTTGAGTCTTAACTCAGTTCTTTTTCCTTATTGATTTCCAAACTTGTTTTAGTTGACAGGCAAGAGAGTGCAAAAAGATAGAGAAAATTATAAAGGAACAAAGGAGGGTGCAATTGTTCTCCCTCTCACAAAGGAGATATTCACTTTGTACTCTACACATTCAGAAAGAATATGATTTCATGATAGCATTGTAATCCCTCCCTAGTCAGGAAAAGTTCTCAGAAGGAAATGCAGATAACTTCTTGTCATTGATACTGGAGGAATCATTTTGCAACTGTACAGTTTAAGGCCATGATTTAATCTGAGACCTGTTGGAAATGACCAATCCCCACTCTCCAGTGCCCCATGCTCACCATCATTCCAATGTTTGTGTTCCTAGGACCTCGATGCAGTCTCAGTCTTCATACGGTAACAGCTCCCCACCTCTGAACAAAATGAACAGCATGAACAAGCTGCCTTCTGTGAGCCAGCTTATCAACCCTCAGCAGCGCAACGCCCTCACTCCCACCACCATTCCAGATGGCATGGGAGCCAACAGTAAGAGCATCTCCCTTAAGCCACAGCTAACGAATTCACAGGGCTAGTTTTAGAGGAAGATTCTGCTCTGGGATGCAGGAAAGACTTGCTCTTAAGCTAAGTGAGAGGCTCAGTGGGACAGAACAGTTCCAAATTGAGTGCTTGAATTTCTCATGGTAAACAGTTTCTCACTTTTGAGGTGTGTGGTTCATTACAAAGTACATTTGTAGAGATGAAGAAGGCTATTTCTTTAGTAGGGATAAGGATCTCTGTGAAAAGGACAGTCTACTCTGTCAACGTGGATGAAGACACTTTCTACATCCTTTGAGATAGTCAAAGGAAAATACATCCAACATGTGGGAAGTAGCGTGGTGTGGTGGACTTAAAATCTAGAGAAATAAATTATAATCTGGACTCTATTGTAGTATTGGCTATATAACTATGGAAAGGACACCTCTCTGCTCTAATGCTCAGCTTTTCATTCATAAAATCATCGCTCTGCACATTTCACATTTTATGATTCTGTGCCCTGCAATCTTGGCCTTCTCAACTTGTCTACTCCATTCCATTCACAATCATTAATGACTGACATAAGGAAAGGAATTTCTCTTTTACTGATTTACACACAGATCCCTTATAGCAGCTAAGTATAACTATAAAAAACAATGTGAAATTTGGGCCTTCGAGTGGATGATTGCTTTATAGTTTTGTGTGTAAATATAATTATCTTGTCCACTAGAACTAAGTCTAGCAAAGTGGATACCCAAACTCGAAAGAAAAAAAAAAAGATGGTAAAAATTCAGAAGGACGTATAATATCTTTAGGGATGCAGGAGCCTGAATATTTTACATATATCCTGTAATGCCCTCATAAAACAGTGCCTCAAATTGTCTTACAAAATCCTTCATCATTTTTACTACACCTTTAAACTTGTATTTTCAGTTTTTCCTTGAAGAGACTGGGTTTTCTTAATGAAGTTAAGGAGAGTAGAATTGGGACTCTCAGTGGTCTGATGGCACATATTCAGAATTCAATGAGATGAAGACGTGTGTGATGTGATTGCCTGATATAGCAACAAAGGCCAAAGACGTTAGAACGGGGCTGCTCTCTCACTAGGGATAAATGCAACCTAAGACTCAACCTGACCCCTTGAGAACAAAAGGAAAAGTACCCATTCACTTTTTTGTTTTTCTTCCTTATGAGATCTTAGAGTCCTCAAGTTTTTCTTTGGATGACCAGAGAGTAGTAATGATAAGGCCTTCATATTTGTATAACAGACTTTGCCTACTTTTTCTTATTTATACTTCACAATTTTCCTTTGCTGTCATCAGGAAAGTCAGAGGGGAAACTGATGAGACATGACAGTCCTGTGCTCTTTAGATGGCTCGTTAGTGGCACAAGTCTTTTCCCTTTGGCCCACTACTATTCAGTAAAGTAGAAATAAATTACATTCATTTTTTTGCATATATGTTGTTTTGCTCCTTTTTTTGACCTGAATACAATTTTTTTCATAAATATTATTACATTAAGCTGTTCTTTATAGTGAATGTTTACAGTTTATGGTTTAGTAAAAAAAAAAAAATCAGTGTATGAATACAATCCTGAAATGGACCATAAGAAAGCTAGAATTTTAATTGCATTCCTTCTTATTAGGTTTATGGATTCTACAAATATTACAACAAATCTTCCTATTCCAAAATAAATATTTGTTCTCTCATTCATAGATTTCTTAATTTGCTCACTTAACCTAAGTTTACTGTGCATCTGCTCTGTGCCATGCTAGTATCTGTGGGGATCTAGACAGATACAGGTTTAATCTCCATGTCTGAGGAGATTAGACTAATGAAGGAGACAGAAATATAACCCATGAAGGCAAATACAACAAGGGAAATATTAACATCGGGAGCAATGAGTAATTGAACAGAGCATTGGAAATACAGAAAGAAGTGGGAAGAGATTGTCCTAAGAGACTGTACAAAGGTCAAGAGGCATGTAATTAGTCTTTAGTTTGGTGGCTACTGATTGATGAGATGTAGAGTACTTGAAGGGATGAAGTGAGAGAGATGACTAAAAAGGAAGCCTGGTAAATTAGGTACATTAAACCAGACAAGATGGACCACTAGGATGCTGGTACGTGATGATGGCAGTAACCCTCTCTGTTCCTCCTGCTTCTGTTCAGTTCCTATGATGGGCACCCACATGCCAGTGGCTGGAGACATGAATGGACTCAGCCCCACCCAGGGCCTCCCTCCCCCACTCTCCATGCCATCCACCTCCCACTGCACCCCCCCACCTCCGTACCCCACAGATTGCAGCCTTGTCAGGTGAGTCCACAGTATGTGCCACAGTATGGGAGCCTGTCCTAAACATTTCTGGGTGGTGGAGGGTGGACACTTGTCCAAAGTTAATAGCACAGTTGGAAAGAAAGAAAGCAACCCCATGGTTGAAGTTCAGCTACCATTATCTCTGATCTATGGAGTGGTCATCAGTGTTTAATTAAGGAACATGACCCTAATCAACATGGAGGAAAGTGAAAATGTGAGTTTATAGGCATATAATTTATCATGCCTGTTCTCCCATCTTCACTTGCTCCCTACCTCTTCCCTCCCATTTTTACAAGGTCAGTTGTGGCCTTCAAATTGGTGCCCAGGGCTGGGGTTCCCAACAGGGCTGTACACTTGCTATCCTGCTCCCTTTCTTGCTCTCTAGGCCTCATAGCTCTCAGCCACCATGGGATGATTATTTTGAAGTTGCATGCCCATAGAAGAGTTTTCCTGTTAGCAAAAATGACAGGGACTTTCAAGAACCTGATGGCCTCTGCTGCTTTGCTATATGGGAAATGGGAACACTCCAGGCAAAGGCGTTCAGATAGCATGACGAGAGAAGTGCATGGAGCCTGACAGATCTGTTTCCCATGATGGCAAGAATAGGCACCCAAATCTCACTCCCAGGACACATCATCTTCCTCTGCTTCATGTGCAGAATAATTCTTTCATTTGGCTGCTGGAATAATGCATTGAGCTCTTTGTGATTGGTGCTATGAAACTATCAGCATCAGTCAGAGGGATGGCCAAATACATAGCTTATCCCACCCAGCATCTGGTTCTGTGACAAACTGGTGGTATTATCAGTCTGAGACCAGCACCAAAACATAAGTCAAAAAGCATTAATGGCTTCGTAGTATAGTGGCCTATAAATTTATCTTGGTCTCATGAACCTATCCTAAGGACAGGTTCCATTCTCAGAACCATTCCCAGAACCCTCAAATACAAAACAATTAAAGTAGAGATGCTCTTTTTGAAGTGAAGAGCCAGGAGGCAAGAGGGCTGAGAAGCTGACCACTGGACTCCTTCCTTTCACCCCCTGCAATGGCTGCTAAGGCACATTTATAGAACCCCTTACAATCCAATCACCATTTGAAAACTCCTGCTCTGCAGGAATCCTTACAGTTGATTTTAATTTTATAGACCTAAAATTCAACTCACTTATCATCCCCAAGTCTCAAATCCAAGGACCACATACACTTTATCTACCCATAGTCTCTTCTGTAGGGCATCCCAGGGCAAAATGTTGGGTTTTTCTTTATCTGCCAATGCAGTTGGGGTGAACTTTCTTTTTCTGTTTCCTCCTTCCTCTTCCCTCCTCCCTCTGCAGTTTCTTAGCGAGGTTGGGCTGTTCATCATGTCTGGACTATTTCACGACCCAGGGGCTGACCACCATCTATCAGATTGAGCATTACTCCATGGATGTAAGTAACTGTTAGACTTTTCTCTTGAGTTTTATTTCTTCATTTCTTCCCTCTGGTGACAACCACCTTGTAGGACAATCCCCCTGGTTATAAAATTTGTTTTTGTCATCCCCTCCAACCCTCAATTTGGATGGAATCCATAACACGTTAAAAGATTCCTAGACCACAGCCTACACATATGAGAAGCTTAGCAATCAATCTTCCTCAGCTTGTCTGATCAGTCAATTGTCTATTGCATACTATGTACAGAGTGGGAAAGAAGAGATCTAATTCTCACCTTCAAGAAATGAATAATTTCTAAATTTAGAGAACTTTTTGGATGTTCTCATTAATTGATTTCAGATCCTAGGGAGGATAGCAGAAAGCGTATGATAATATTCTCACTTTAAGACATGGAGAGACAACAATATAGTCATTTGCCATGATGAGTTGATGTCAGAATCAGGAATAGAACCCTGAGGTGTAAACTTCTGGTCTTTAACTCTATGAATTGGCCTTTTTTGCCTTTCCTTAAAGTAGGACCTTAAAGGGATTCAGCTGCTCTTCTAAGTGAAAACCATATGTTCATTCATTTTCAATTCTATCAGAATAGAGCTCAGAAATTCATGATTATTGGGAAAGATTACTTATTATGAGTTTAAATACCAACTCTACTTTTTAGTAGCAATGCAAACTTGTGGTTATCGCTTTGCCTCTCTGGGCCGCAATTAATCCAATTGGGTTCAAAATCACTCTCCTCTGGCTTTTATATTATTTGGTTTGTATTTTGGAGCAAGCTACACCATGTTTTGAACTGCTGCTCACATGGGAGCTTGTATTGTTCTGGTTTAGGCAATCTAATTTTCCACCCTGGCTGCCTTTCATGTTGCTCTTTTTGGGTTTACTATCTGTCTACCAGCTTCCAGAAGTCCCTTTGGACTGGTGGAAGAAGATCCTCTCTGCCTCAGCTTCTGCCTCTGCTTCTGTAATTGGGACTTTTTTTCTCCTCTCCTTGAGCACCGATGCCAGAGATGCCCTTGCAGCATGAGAATGCCCAGCCCTGTGGTAAACAGTATATGCTGTGCTGCCCCTATTCCCACCCCTCTCCACCCCATAAATCAGCTCTGGATGCTGCTCCCTCAAGGTGAAACTATAGAGAAAGCTTTCATAGTTAGTTCTGACAGATTTTAGATAACTACAATGATGTCCATCCACTGAAGACAATGGAGTTGCTCTGTTTGGGAGCCCTACATGATGGAACAGGGAATAAGTCTCTTCCCTATATTTTTAAAGTTATACCTCTACTTGCTCGTTGTCCCCACTGAGGAGTGTGTCAGGATGTTCCCTTGCCTATTAGGATCTGTAGATGTTCCCCACAAGTACATCTCTCTCTGCTGGTATTGACTACATCTTGTGCCAGTGTCTGGCCCACAGCTTTCGTACCTGTCTATAGTAAGTTAAAATCTATCCAGAATCATGCAGATTAATGAAGCCTAGTTTATAAAGAGTTTTGGACTTATTGGGAGTGTCAGAAGCATAAAGAATTATGTTCACTTACCTGTTTATGGATCATCTTCTCTATAATATATTCTTCTCCTAGAATAGGAAATGGAGTACCCATACTGCAAATGCCCAAATTGGGAAAGATTGGGAAGCCATCTAATTCTGCATCCTCACCTCAGCTTCTTCCATCTCATTACTGGAAATAAACACTTCTTTTTCAGCTTGTCTCTCAATATCAGTTTAAGTTATTTTGCATCCCTTCCTGGAAAAGGAACGCCATTAAATTTGAGAGTTTTCATAAGTATTCTCTCTAAGATGCAAGAATGGATTAATAATAATACAACAATAATACACATGGTTAAGATTTATATAGTATGGTTTATAATTTTCAAAATAATTTCATATCCATATTTACATTATTCCACAATGACCTAAAAAGGAATTGTATTCCATTTTACCAATGGGGCCAGTAGAGAATAAGTGACTTGATGAAGGTCTAGAGCCAGTCAGTGACAAAAGATCCTCTGTCAAGGTCTTCTAACTCCAAGAACAATGTTGTTTCTACTCAACTTGCCATTCCATAAAAATTTAAAAATAATAATATAAATTTTCCAAAATTAGCCCTCACTGAAACAAATTAATGAAGAGCTACTGTAGATAAATGTAAGAGATGCCACCACCTTAGTTAAGATCAACCATATTTGTCATGCCTTCTACTCCCATCCATAGAATATGGGCACATACTCTGCCTTTTGATACTTTAATTTATCTAAGCACTAAGAGACCTTTTGGCAATTGGACTATTGGGCTCAGAGGCTGTCCTGAGTCCCCAAGTCATTCACTTAGTTATGCAAACTTAGGCTTATCAACTTCTCTAACTTTCAGCTTTCCTATCTAAAAATAGGTGTATAATATCTACCACTAATCTGAGGATTAAATGAAATCATGAATATAAAATAATTAGTTCAGTGGATGGCACATAGAAAATCTTTAATAACTGATAGTAATCTTGTCTTCTCAAATCCTCATTTGAGTGGTGGTGTCATTCCATTAATACCTTCTTCTAGTGACTAGAACCATGTAGATTTGAAAGTTGGAAGGTACTTTACCATATGTTTCTGTTTTGGCATTTTTTTCCCTCTGATCTAACTATTGTCCCCACTTTACTAATGAAGGAACTGGGACCAGTAAAAAAATGAGCAAAGTGTTATCCACAAGCAGAGATGGCACCTCAAGACTGTGCATTTTTGCTTAGCTATATGCAGTGCCAAAGGTTATGGGAGAGCTATTTTATTTTCCAATTTAGAGATCAATAAATTCAGATCAGTTAAACCAGAGGAGCACTGGAGAATGACAAAATGTTACAGATTAAATGTCAGTTGTCTCTTTGACCTGATTCTCCCTAATTCCCTTTCCTATTGCACAGGATTTGGCAAGTCTAAAAATTCCTGAGCAATTCCGACATGCAATCTGGAAAGGCATTCTGGACCACCGGCAGCTACACGACTTCTCCTCCCCTCCCCACCTCCTGCGGACCCCAAGTGGTACCTCTACAGTCAGTGTGGGCTCCAGTGAGACCCGGGGTGAGCGTGTTATTGATGCTGTGCGCTTCACCCTCCGCCAGACCATCTCCTTCCCACCCCGAGATGAATGGAATGACTTCAACTTTGACATGGATGCTCGTCGCAACAAGCAACAGCGCATCAAAGAAGAGGGGGAGTGAGCATTATTGTGTGAGCTCTTTCCATACTCTTCCCATCAGCCCACCACCCTACAAGGCACTACTGCTTGACCTTCAAAGCATACTCCCTACCTCCTTCCTCTTCTCAGTGTGGTTTCTTAAGGGAAGGAGAAGTAAAAGGCTACATTAACCTAATGTCCAACCAGTTGTCTGGTTCTGATTCTGGCTTTAAGCCTTCAAATCTATTATTTGCAAGACGAAAGTTATCATGAATTAGTAGAAGTGAGCGAAAAAGCAGTGAGTGTCTTCTTAAGCTGTAGAGCTCTCTCATTGACTTTTATAAAGCATTTTCACTCTTATAGTCTAAGACTATATATTTAAATATATAAATATACAGTATATATTTTTGATTGGGGGGCATTGAGTATCGTTTAAAATATAATTTAAAGGAAAGAATTGAGTTGCACTTAGTGACTTTTTTAATTTACTTGTTTTGGATGGCTTATCTATACCCCTTCTCTCAAGGGATCCCATGTATGGTAATACCTATTTAGAGCTTGTGGTACATGTGAGTGACAATTATGTATAGGTCCCTTCAGTTCTTTTGATGCTAAACAAATGCCACATCAAACCTTTGGGTAGATTCAGTTGTATTTGCCATTACTTATTATGTGGGTGTGACTATATACATATGTACACGATTCTCTATTTTGATGTATCTTATGTTACTGACATTCCTACTAGTGATGGTGATTCACTTTGGGGTTAATCCAATTATAAGAAAAAGTTCATTTTCATATTATCACTAGAGGAAGGAAATATGCTCTCTTGCTTTTGGTTGGGAATGGGGAATATGGGTCATGGCTAAAATTCTTCAAGGGTCCACGGCAGCCAATTAAAAAACACCTGGTATCATCTATCTGGATATATCAATAATCCCCTCAAATTTAATACCAGACATCTGATTTCTTAGTGTTTATTGGTAAAACATTTGTGGCCATTATAGAAGCCTTAAAACTGAAATTTATTAGTAGATTGACAAACTCAATTGCACATTTACTACTATTGGTAGAATTAAGGTTGAATTGATTGAAATGAATGTCATCTACCTAGTTCTTACAGTGAAGTCATAATGGCTCTTCAGAATATCCAGGAAAATGAAATATTATATGGGAAATATTGAATCTCCACTATTTAGTAAGAGACCTCAGTGGACCATGAATTTAAATTCTTGGAATACCTTTTGAAACAGATAATATTATTTGGTAAATGTTTATTTTAAAGACCTTCCTACTCTATAAAATTCTGCATGTAGAAGCTTGTTTATCTTTCTCTCTTCAAGGTTTAAAATAGGAGTAGTGATTTGGAAAATACAAAATTAGGAGATTAGTTTTTCTCTGTGGCATCAGTTAAATCACTATATCACTTCTCTTTTTTGATCAATGAGAGCTTCACTTTGTTGGAAAGTAACTGTGAGAACCCAATTCCCCATCCATCTCTCTCCTGGACTATGCATAGACATAAAAATTTCCCCACAGTTCAGGGGATAAGCCTACTGTGGGAGCTGTTGCTTGAACCACATAAACAAAGAGTTGTCTTCAATGTTTGGGAAAATATGACAATATTCCCCTAAATATTTCAGAAACATACTTTGTAGCAAATGTGATTTTTCAAACTATAAAACAAATATTTTGTGTATATGCTAATGAGCTATAAGATCTTTTACTTTCTGGTAAAGGGCTATCCTTGCACATAAGCTTCCATTTGTATTTTAAAGTGCAAAAGGGCTAATGTGGCTCTAAAATATAATGTATGTGTTTCATCTGAAAAGTGTATATATGTTTTGTGTATGAAATTACATATTTTGTGTTTCAATTATTTTCTTTTTCTTTTGGGGATAGTGGGTTTTTCAGAACCACAGTTGAAACCTTTTATTATTATTATTATTGTTTTTTATATTTCAATGGAGATACCAGTTAGTAAAACTAAAAGGTCAATAAGAAAAAAAAATGTCATAATTAAGATGGGGGGAGAGAAAGTTGTTGTTTTTTTTATTATTTTTATTTTGTATGTTCAAGAGAGTGAGTCCTTGATTTCAAAGTTTCATTGTGCTTAAATGATAATAAGCACTGTTAACTTGTGGAACAAGCAGGCAGCTTTGAAAACCTATTAAGGGGAAGAACAAAAACTGTGTCTTGGCAAAGCTAGGAGGACACATGGCTTCTTCTACTATCCTGAGTGTTTGAGTAAACTTAAGGACTTCTGAGCTATTTCAGCACTATTCAGATGGCACTAGGGGACTCAGAAATCCCTGTACTGTATCTCATGGATTTGGCAATAGCCAAGTCTAAGTGCAACTACTGGCTTCACATCCTGATGGAAACTTACACTCTTTGAGTGTATGAGTAGCTAGGACAATGGGGTAAAAGAATATTAAAGGCTCACAAATGGGAGTGGGCTTAATGTTCCTCCAGTTCAGGGGATAAGCCTTGTGGCCTTGTTGAAAATGGAAAGGTTTTAGTTTGGAGGTGATGAGAAACAGAAATGGAGAACTGAGCTTTCTTCATTAAATCCATTAATATTTGTTTTCTTGATATTCCTCTAAAATATAGTATGTGGGATGTTGAATGTTTAAGGGTTGTATTTTTTTATTATTTTTATAATTGTACAAAACTTAGTAAATGTCAAATGTTTTATATACTTTATTAATGTTTTTGAAAGATTCTTTCTTAGAGATGTGATACTTTTTTTTTTAAGCTTCACTTGCTTGTCTTTTGGTATTTTGTATCATGGGCTTTTGGTGAGCCAGAGGCAAATCTACAAGCCACTAAATGTTTACCAAGACATGCAATAAAATTTAAAAATAAATAAAAATTCATTGAGAAATTGTGTAGATGGTGTGTGGTGGTGTGTATGTGTGTGTGTATCTGTCTGTCTGTGTATCCTTTGGCCTTATTTTTAATCATTGAGGAAGAAAAATATCATGAGAAAACATTAAAGAGGTTCAAGATGCTTCTCATCTCAGAACATTATAATCATTATTTTCTCATTTTACCCAATCTATGAAGCAGAAAAGACCAGAAAAATATCCTCACAGATTTCATACTTTGACTGAGGTCAGAATAAGTGTGCTTTGGAAAGAGATTAGATACTCCTAATGTCTAATTTAGTGACCTTCTCATGGTGCTAAGAAGTGACCTGATGCCCAGCTCAGTACTGCGGGGCTGGGATGCAGATTACTCTGGTTGTGTGCAGGAACAGCATTGCAGATGGTGGTCTCTGGGCACATTCTCCTATAAATTTAGTGTTAAATATCACCTTTTAGTTATAAACATTGATTTAGTCAATAAAATACTATCAAAATGGTTTAATTATTTTATTAAAGAAATGAAAAAGCTCTTTTATGAGCTAAAATTAGATGGCATGAAAGTGATTTAATATCTTCGATTTATAAATAACTTGATAGACTAACAGAGTATATAATATGCACAATTTAAATATATCAGTTCATTTTTCTAATTATAATGCCACCATATTATATATATCCCACATTCAAAGGCTGTTAAATTGCATTGTTTACCCATATCTTCAGAAAAAAATCACTTCTACTGTCGTGGTAAACAACCTGCTTCCCTATTTACAATGGTCTGGCCCTCTAGCAACTTCAGCGCGAATTATAGCTAATTTGCCTACAAACATCAGGTGGTCGTAATAATCTGGCCACTCAGTATATATACACATTCATAGAGCTTACATTAGGGGTGCCAAAAGATTCCAATGCTCACTCCTTAAAATATAGGTGATGGATTCCCCCCAAATGAAATAGTTGATACAATGGTGCCATGAAAAGAAAGAGAAGAAGCAATGAAGTGGATAATCCTTGATATACTTTTAAGGTACTTCTGTTTTAACTGTAGTCTTGGGTTTTTTTAAGCATATTTTTATTGATTTCAGAGAGAGGAAGGGAGAGGGAGAGAGAGAGAGATACAAATTGCCATCCAAAGTGGCTGTGCCATTTTGCACTTTCACCAGTAATGAATGAGAGTTCCTGTTGCTCCACATTCTTGTCAACCTTGGTTTTGTCAGTGTTCCAGATTTTGGCCCTACTAATGGATGCATAGTGTTATATCATTTTAATTTGCATTTCCCTGATAGCATTGTGGAGCATCTTTTCATATGCTTATTTTTTTCCTTGGTATATCTTTTTTAGTGAAGTGCCTCTTAAGGTCTTTGTCCATTTTTTAATCAGCTTGTCTGTTCTCTCATTGTTATTTTAAGAGTTCCAAAACTACTTTAAAAAAGACAAAATGTATTTATTCAATCATCATAAGTCTGGTGGACTCTTATACAAATCTAAAATGCAGAATGTTTCAAGATTTTGTTTTTCCAAATCTTGAGACATTTTCTTTTCTTACCATTCTTGGAATCATTTATCAACCAATTCCAACGAGCCAAAAACTCAAGTTTTAGACAAAGAAAGAATGGTGGAATTGTCCAATACTGAGCTGTCAAATATGGTAGCCACTATTTAAAAATGACTTCTCTGCACCTGAAATGTAGCTATTCCAAATTGAGATGTGCTGTAAATGCAAAATACACATGAGATTACAGAGACTTAGAATAAAAATAAAGAATGTAAAATAGCTCATTATTAATTCCATGTTGATTACATGTTCAATAATACTACAGATTAAATTAAATCTATTAAAATTAATTTTAACTGGTTCTTTTTATATTTTATGTGACTACGAGAAAGTTTAAAATTATATACATAGCTTTCATTATAGTTCTATTGGACAACTGGCCTAGAAATATGATACAATAAAAAGCCTAGAAGGGTGATGAAATTTACTATTCATAATTATCCAGTTTTTTCACTGTATGGCCCAAAAGTATTACATCTTACAAGATGGTATAGAATAATATGACACATTTGTCTTTATAGTTATCTTTTAGTTTTTCATAATAATTCAGAAGTTTTCATCTTTTCCTGATAATGGAAAAGAGATTAACATTGACAGTGGAAGATTTTCCAAAATTGTTAAATCCAAAGATAAATATAAAAAGACAGTACTACTTTGGACTCTAATGATGATGGTGAAATGGATTGTCTAAGTTAAATCTCAGACTGAGTCTTCATGTGATGATATTCTAGATTAATTTTCTCAAACAAAAAAACTCAATGAGCAATATAGCTCTCAAAATGAAAAGGATATATGGTTCTGTTTAATAGTTAATTATTCAACAAGTAGAATTTTGCCATATAAATTTTTGGGACCAGAATCTGACCACCCTATTTTTATAAAAGAACATGTTACAGTATTATTTAATGACTAGAGAACTGGTGCATGGATTTGGGCACATTGAAAGGAAATTAATTAGAAGGTAGCAGGTGGGGCAGGACTGGGTGAGACAGGCCGGACATGCCCTAGAGCCAACCTCCCGCAGTCCCTCTCCAGCCAGTCGTACCTGGGATAGTGCTGGAGCTCAAAGGGCATCTGCAGAGTGAGTGGGGTCCCTCCAGCAGGTGGAGTCCCTCAGCCTGGCCTGCAGGGATGGGGCCAAAACTGGCAGTCCAACATCCCCCGAGGGGTCCTGGAGTGTGAGTGGACACTCTGCAAAGTTGCTGTTGCTCAGCAGCTCCTGCGTTGAGCGTCTGCCCCCTGGTAGTCAGTGCACATAATAGCTACTGGTCAGACAGTTGAACGGTCAGACAGTCGCTTCAGCTTTTATATATATACTAGAGGCCCGGTGCACAACATTAGTGCACTCTGGGGGTGGGTTCCCTCAGCCCAACCTGTGTCCTTTAGCAGTCCGGAAGCCCTCAGGGAATGTCCGACTGACAGCTTAGGCCCACTCCTTGCAGGGAGCATATCTAAGCCACAGTCGGACATCTTTAGCGCTGCTATGGAGACAGAAGAGGCTCCCGCCACCACCACTGCACTCGCCAGCCAGCTGTCAGCCCAGCTTGTGGCTGAGCAGCACTCCCCCCTGTGGGAGCGCACTGACCACCAGGGGCAGCTCCTGCATTGAGCATCTGCCCCCTGGTGGTGAGTGCACATCATAGCAACCAGTCATTCTGCCATTCGGTTGATTTGCATTTACCCTTTTATTATATAGGATAGATTATTTTTTAATTAAATTAAATCTTTATTGTTAAAAGGATTACACCCCCCCCACCCTGACCCCTTCTAACCTGCTCCATCCTCCACCCCAGGACTTCACCACCCTATTGTCTGTGTCCAAGGGTTATCCTATATGATAAAAGCCTAATATGCTAAGTGTCAGTCATTCAACCAATCAAAGCATAATATGCTAATGATATGCTAAGGCTGCTCAACCACTCACTATGATGTGCACTGACCACCAGGGGACAGACAGTTGACTGGTTGACCAGTCACTATGACATGCACTGACCACCAGAGGGCAGACACTCTGACCAGTAGGTTAGCTTGCTGCTGGGGTCCAGCCGATTGGGACTGAGCAAGACAGACCCGACATGCTCTGGAGCCCTCCTGAGGTCCCTCCCCAGCTGGCCAACCTCCTGCGTTCCTCCCTAGTTCCGATCATGCACCCGTGGGGTCCCTCGGCCTGCCCTGCATCCTCTCACAATCCGGGACCACTCAGGGGATGTCAGAGAGCCAGTTTTGACCCAATCCCTCAGGCCAGGCTGAGGGACCCCATTGGTGCACTATTTTGTGCACCGGGCCTATAGTGCACATATAAATACAAGTTCTTTGGTTGATCTCTTCCCACCCATCCCCACCTTCCCTCTGAGATTCCACAGTCTGTTCCATACTTCTATGTCTCTGGGTCTATTTTGTTCATCCATTTATTTTGTTCATTAGATTCCACATATGAGTGAGATCATGTGATACTTGTCTTTCTCTGACTGGCTTGTTTCACTTAGCATAATACTCTCCAAGTCCCTCCATGCTGTCTCAAAGGGTAAGAGATTCTTCTTTTTTACGGCTATATAGTATTCCATGGTGTAAATATACCACAACTTTTTTGAATCTTGTGCACCAAAATATGTTTTTCAAGTGAAGAAATGCTGGAGGTAGGTGTGTATCAAAGATACTAGGAAGAAAATTGATTATGTAGAAATTTAACTCATTGAATTGGTCACTGTAATTGGTGCTTAATAAATGTAAAAATATTTTTTTTATTTTGAAGAAAAGAATATGGTAATCTTTTCAACAAAATTATGAGCCATTAAATGTTCCAAAATGTTTTCAAGTATTGCATTTTGATAATGCAAATGCAAGAGAAATATTCAGAAGTAATCATAAGCTAGAACATATTTGAAATCAATATTTACAAGATGGTTGTATCTCAGATTGCATGACAACCCATGAGCAGTTAATTGCATTCAGAGGATAGTTCCC
>NW_005370529.1:810542-816800 GCF_000412655.1 Myotis brandtii
GTGAAAACAAAAAGCAAAATTTTAGATTTATTATACTTAAGTTCTTATTAAAATTTCTGAAGATGTTTTTCACTATCTTTTTATTACTTGTCTATTTCATTCACAAAATTAACACAATTTTTCAAAGATTAATTACATGCTGATGATAAAGGGTAATGACTTATTCCTGTTCACTGTTAGTTATTAGAATAATTTACCCAATATTAATAGTTACAGAACACTAAAGACAATGTCAATTATATGTGCCTGGATTATCTAAAATTTGCATAGGACTTCTGAGATCTAGGGATCATATTTCTATGCCTTCTTGATTATTTAGGAAGGGAATCAAAGAATCCTAGTGGTTTACAAGCCATTCCTTTAGCAAAATAAAATAATGGAATAAACGGCTGTGCATGAGTGGTGGGTACACATTGGAGCCATCCTGACCCAGGGAAGATACATGTGATCTTGAATCAGGGCACCCACAGGCCACAGAAGATGGCATTCATTCTCCCTTCAATGATTCTTTTTATATATACTTTATTTTAAAAAATTGATTTCAGAGAGGAAGGGAGAGGGAGAAAGAGATAGAAACATCGATGATGAGAGAGAATCATTGATTGGCTGCCTCCCGCATGCCCAATTCCCACACAGGGGATCAAGCCCATAACCCAGGCACATGCCCCAAATGGAATCCAACCTTGACCTCCTGGTTCATTGGTCAACATTCAACCACATAGCCATGCCGGTCAGGCTAATGATTCTTTCTCTTTCTTATTTATAGTTATCTTACTATATTTATAATTATCTTATTTATAGTTATCTTACTATAAGTAAACTAGAGCAAAGGACACTTCCAGCCTGCAGTATAGATTTTTCCAGCATCCTCTTTGCACCCATAAAAGCCTTGCTGTGTCCATTTTTTTTTAACTTCATCAAACTGTGTTTTGCCTGGTGCTTCAGACTCATTCCAAAAATGGTTATGCGGTTTTATCAATTTTCATGGAAATATCAAGAGGCAGAGTGAAAAGAATACTGGCTTGAACAAAGTGTGATGACTGGGGCCAGATTAATTCCCTGCACCTCTGAAAATGAGTGTGTGAACTCTTAACTTGTTACTATTACAGTAGTGTTTTAGGAGAGACCTGACCTGAAGGATGGCATAAAACAGCACTGCCAAAATGTATATGAGGTTATAGCTTTAAGACAAATTATAGTCCCAAAGCTCAAGTATACATATTTTTTTTCAGATAATTGTAGTTCAAACTGGTAGTTTAAACTGGTGCTTTTAGAGTCAATGTTGGGTGTGTGCTTAAAATTTATGAGATTTGTAACTCCTCACACTAATCCTGAATCTATGTGCCAAGTGGGTGGCAAGTACTGGCAGGTAAATTTCTCTTTTGTGATTCTGATCAGAATGTTAGGCCTAGGATCTTGAAGGTACAGCATTTTGTAATTTGAGTAAAAGTTAGGTCACAGGGCCAAGAAAGGGAAAATAATTTCTAGCTAAGAGAGTTTAGCTTAGGGAACAATAGATAGTAAATTAAGGATTTTATGGCACTTTCACTCATCTGACAGTTGCAATATAATTTGGAGAATACCACAATTTATCTGTAAAAAAAGTATGATGACTTGGCATACTAGTTTATATTCTTAAACTCTAGGTACTACCTTCTCTAAGTGGATCATTTTGCCCTGCCGTTTTGTAGCTAACTTCACATCAGCCTGTCCAATTTTTCTCCAACTTACCAATACCTTCCTAACACTACTCAGCTCCATTAATGAGTAAAAGTTGAAGAAAGCACTTGAAAGCATTTCTAACACCTAGGGTACAGAAAAGCTGAAATTTTAAATGAGAGTGAAAGGAGAAAGAATAAGAAGATCAACCCCTTGTCAGATTCTGGGCTGTAAAATGAAATTCTGTTGTGTCATTCCACCGGGCCTCCTGCCAACTGTATGTTGGCTATGTTCTCAAGAATTCTGGAATTATGGTGGCATCAAGGTGCCAACATGTTTAATATATTAGAACAAATCCTGATACCTAAATATCCAACATAGAGATTGTAAATGAATGTTCTAGGATATTCACTTTATGGAACATCACATGGGAAGGAGAAGCCCTAAGGAAAGCATCAAACATGCAGTGTTCAAAGTGATTTTTAGGCCACTGAGACATGTGTATGTATACGCATTGGTATTTTTTCTTCTATTACTACTTTTGGAAAAGGGACATCTCAACATCCTTTTCTTTTTCAGGAAACCTAAGGTGTTTCGCCCTAACTGATTCACTCATAAGCAGCACAGGCTCTCAGCAAAATGATGTAATAATTTTCTTTAGAGACTTCCCTGCTTGTTTCCCTCTCTTCCTCTCTATGAAAGACATCCACATCCTATTCTATTCGCCCAAACCTGATGTTTCTGGGCAAGTGGTAATTCCCTCTATAGTGAATTGGGCATTGGGCTTGTTTCTACTTTGCCAGGAGTTTCAGGCCATTTCTTGGAGGTAGTTGCCTGCCTCCTCGTTCTTATTGACCCCAACTCTCAAACCCATAATACCTTCCATTGTCACGTGCAGCACAGGAACTCATGTCCAAGTGTTGTCTCACCAAGGCTCAGCAGTAGGCATGGTATAGTCCCATGTCTGGCTCATGTTCAACCAGCATTTGGCACTCACTGGAAGTTCTGTCTTCTCAGATGCTGCCTTTCTCCTTCCCTCATATAATATCTTACACATGAGACATTGCTTGGCTGCCTCTCCCCTCCATCTTTCATCTCCTTAGCCTCATTACTTCTTGTCCTGGGGTACAATACCACAGTCTTGGCTCATCACCACAGCCTCTATAACACTTTGACCTCCCTTGGTGAAGATGGCAGCAGTGGGGAATGTCTGCCTCTCCCATGACTGTAATGCATTCTTTCCTTCCCTGAGGAAGGGCTCTCCTGTCTCTTGGCTGACAGACTATGTTCTTATGAACTCCACTCCAATTATTTCTGTGATACTCTTGTGTAATACCAGGCTCTCCTCCTCATGTTGAATGAGGTGGGTGCATTCATGGTGAGGAAACCAGAGGTGGTAAACTTTGGCAAGGTGTGAGAATCTGATGGGGCAGGCTGAGCTCAACAGAGGTCTGCACAGACATGGCCTGTGGGCTTTGGTGCTATTAGGGTTCCCTGTATGCCTCCTGTCCAAAGGGTTCCTCAGTTTCCCTTGATACTCTCTGGCATGTATAAGACACTGTGGGAAATTCCGGGTTGAGAAAGACACTGCACTACAATCTTAGAAGCACAGACCAAAAGGAACTAATGCAGAAATCATCTAGCTAAGTTTCTCATTTTAATGAGTAGGAAACAAGGTCCAGGCAGGAAATAAGACTGTCCAGCATCTCACAGCAGAGCTGCATCCAACCGACCAATAGCAAGGAAGAACCAGTTGGTCTTGACCTTCCTTTGCCACTTTTAGTAAAACAAAACCAAACCTCTACTTAGAAGAAGCTTCTTTTCTGTGCCACTGCAAGGCCCTATTCTGTTGCTTGTTCTTGTTACTCTGTCTCAGTGGAACTTGACAATAAATATTGTTGGGTGCTATTTACAAGTGGATCCTTCTCTTACTCTCTCTTTGCTTTACTCTTTATTACCCCCTTGCTTTTTTCAGCCACAAATACTCTCAGCTGGAAACATTCTCTGCAATCCACACAATAGGGGTATTTGAACCAATTATGGCTTTTAGGCTTTTAGTGCTATACAGATCATCTCCTGATGCCTCTGCCACTTTATATTTATATATTAATGCCAAAAAAAAGTTCATTGTGGTGCCTGGATTAAGGATTAACAACATTTTTGCCTACACAGATTTTTTTTAAGAAAGAAAAAAAAAAGGCCAGATAGAAAGTTCCACTGCCTAGCAAAAATTCCTTTTGGAAAACCTATTGCTCCTTGACCCAAGAAAGACAAAATTCTTGCTCTAAGCCTAGCACCCCTCAGAGGAACAGGTCAAGTGTCCCTCTCAGTTGTACAATCTCCTGTAAGGAAAATATTTGGGTCTAATTATTTCATATCACATCTCCCACACTATAGTGTTTTGCTTTGAAGAGTTTGTAGAGGAAATGTATACTGAATAAAAGAGTGAGCAAGAGCTTAAGTTCTACAGCTGACCCCCTATGTCCTCATTTAGACTTCAGCTGGTGACTTTGGAAAAGTTACTTAATTTCTCTTTGCCTAGTTTGCCACATGTATAAATGGGGATAGTTGTGGTACCTCATTACTCTTCATTATGAGAACTTGATAAGTTATTACCTGCAAAACATTTTTTAAAAGCCTAAATCATACTCAGTCTCTAAGGGTCGATTTGATTTTATTTTTTCAATGAGAAGACTTCTATATCTCTATCATAGGTGAATCCTGGGAGCTTATCAGGTTAAAGCTCCAAGTCCAAGTCTCAAAGTTTTGCAGAAGAACTTTCTCTAAGAAAAACTGTTCCACACTTTGGAAGGAAGACATTAGGCTTACTTTTTCTACTTCATGTTCAGAGGCATGTGGGAATTCAAATCCAGAATAATGGGAAGATAACAGGGATAGAAATGAAAGGGGCTATACTATAAGGCATGGAAACAACCCAGACGGGAGAGTCCAGAGCCTGGATCCTAATATTCCCTCTGCTATGAATTTATTAATGCTTGCACAAGACATGTTGGTCTCAATCTTTCTCATCTCTAAGAGAACAGAAGTTTTTCTCCACCATTAATATTCTAGAAACATATAGTTCTATATGAGGTAGCCCACCACTTGAGAAAAACAACAAGGACTTGACTACATATTGACATTACATAGCTAAAATTAAGAGGCCATAAGAATTAATACCATTTAGAGGAAAGCTGTGGGAGGTGCTAATGGAAATCCCTGGGATAAAAGCAAAGATTTGTGCAACAGCTATAGGTATTTTCCATGACATTATCCCTTCATACCACGCCTTTCCCAGCTGAGGCATCCTCTTCTAATCTCTTGGTAAATAGAAGAGACAATATCAACACAAGGGAAAATAAGTGGCCATTTTCTAGATCATTCATATTAAATAAATAAATAACCTACCAAGAAAAATAGAGTTATAGAAAATCTGGTAAAAGGACTTATGACTTAGATTGATTGCATAAGTAAATATTAAATACTTCTATTCTTTACATATACTGGTTTATAATTTAATAGGAACTTAATATGTAAATTATCTTCTTTGATTTCCACAACCCTATAAAATAGGCAGAGCAAATATTATCAGCTATACTTTACAGTTGAGACAGACGAGTCTCTGAAAGGTTACATACAGGTCCCTGTTAAAAAAGCTAGTTAGTGAAAGAATCAGGGATCACATCAAGTCTTTGCATTCTACTTCAGAGCTCTTTTCCACGGTACCACTATCTCCAAATTATCAAGTACATTTTTAGTGGATCACTCCCCTTGAGCCACACAATACACATTTAGGAAGCAGAAGTCTGTAGTCTTGTACTGGGCATTTCCAGAATCTGTCAGCCTCAGATTACATCCATTGCTCCCTGCGCCTCGTTGGGGGAATATTCTTTCAAAGGCCACTGTCAACAGGCTAAATCCCATCTACAGCCTGTCATTGGTTTACTCTTTAAGTTTAATGTTATCCAACCAATTTTGACTACTCAACATTCTGTACTAGAGTGTAATCTTCACTAGGCAAGGTTCTTTATGCTGTTCACTGATGAATCCCAAAGTAGTAGTCACGCAAGAACTACTTGTGGAATAAATAAACAGTTCTTGAATTGCCATACTTCTGTGCATTTTTCATGCTGTTCTCTCCAATACAGTGCCTTGACACTACCTTCACTCATATCAGTAAATGGTAATTCTTTCAGGGCCACCATCTTTTAAGAATTAACTCGAACATCACCTCTACAACATTTCCTTGGTTATCCACCTTGAGAATGATTTTATAGCACTTAGTTGTATTCCTATTTCCATGATACAGTAAAAATGATCTATACAACTATTTGATTTTTTGATTTTTTTAATTTTAGTTTTGTTTCTAAATAAAAAAATCATTTTAATTGTTGTGCTGTAGAATATAAACAACATTTTCTTTACCCTTGGGAGAAAAAAAGAAATTATATATATAGTGTCCGGATTATTATGACCACCTGAAATTTGTAGGCAAATTAGCTATAATTTCATGCTGAAGTTGCTAGAGGGCCAGACCATTATAAATAGGGAAGCAGGTGGTTTACCACAACAGTAGAAGTGATTTTTTTCTGAAGATAT
>NW_005370529.1:817255-817753 GCF_000412655.1 Myotis brandtii
TGTACTCATGCATGTGGGGTGCCTGCTTTCATGCTGTTTCCACCAAATTCTCATTCTGCCATCTGCATGATGCAACTGGAAATGTGATTCATTGGACCACATGACTTTTTTCCAATGCTAGACTCTCCAATCCTTGTGTTACTGTGCAAATTGGAGACGTTTTATCTTGGTAACTGCAGACAGCAAAGGTCTTCGAACAGGCCTTTGGTTTCCATATCCCATATGATGTAGTGTACGGCTAATTTGACTACAAACATCAGGTGGTCATAATAATCTGGCCACTCATAATAATATATATCCCACGTTCAAAGGCTGTTAAATCACATTATTTACTCATATCTTCAGAAAAGAATCACTTCTACTGTCGTGGTAAACAACCTGCTTCCCTATTTATAATGGTCTGGCCCTCTAGCAACTTCAGCGCGGAATTATAGCTAATTTGGCTACAAATGTCAGGTGGTCATAATAATCTGGCCACTTAGTGTGTGTGTGTGTATA
>NW_005370529.1:817826-827177 GCF_000412655.1 Myotis brandtii
AAATTGTTTGCCATCATCTTACCAGAGACATGCTTCCTCTTGCATAGAAAAGATAGAAAAGATTCAATGTCAACAAAGAATATCTTAAGCTCTATGATGTGACATGAAGGTAGTAGAAGATATAGAAATATAAGCAAATATCTATAAGGCCTTACGGTGAAATTGTTATATAAACTACTTAGGAAAGACTAGAGAAAGAAAAGGTGCTTTTGCTTGCAGCGGTTCTCAACCTGTGGGTCGCGACCCCTTTTGAGGGTCGAACGACCCTTTCACAGGGGTCGCCTAAGACCATCAGAAAACACATATATAATTACATATTGTTTTTGTGATTAATCACTATGCTTTAATTATGTTCAATTTGTAACAATGAAATTGGGGGTCACCACAACATGAGGAACTGTATTAAAGGGTCGCAGCATTAGGAAGGTTGAGAACCACTGGCTTAGAGAGATCTGAGGCAATGTCAGAGAAGCAGCAGCATTTGGACTATTTTGTGTGATAAGCATCACATGCAAAGCCAAAATTTGTGTGACAATGTAGGGAGCTAGTCAATATGCGGCTTAATTAAACTAGGGAGATGATTGGGAACCAACAGTATCACATTTGTATATAAAGGCCAGGAAGGAGAGACCACTCTATCACCTTTAGGGATTTTTGCCTTTGAAAGGATTACAGAATTTGGGGAACATCTGTTTTCCTAATGCTCTACAACTCAGTTGAGCATTCAAAAATTGCTAGTGGGACCAGCCACCTTCCAGAATATTCAGGCAACTGTTCTGTTACCCCTGGAGTAACTTGCAGTTTCTATACTTCCCAAGATATGGAGGGAAGATCTGTAAAGCTCTTATGCCTTGGGGTAAATTCCATATTAGGAGTTGTCCAGTTTTCTCTGCTGAGACTAGCTCATAGAGGAACCATTCAATGATCAGAGAAACACTGGATACTACTGAGAGAATGACTAAATCATAGAATACTTGCAGTGGTGACTTCAAAGGTACCACTTCATTCAATAGATAGGGACATTATTGCCCAGGTAATTTGAGTCAAGTCAACTAGAGTCACACAGCTAGTCAGTGATTGTTCTGGAATGACTTCCAGGTATCTTCTTCACATCCACTGCAATATTCTTTCTACCACTCCATGGTAACAATATCCCTAAATGTTTATCTGATTTTATGGGGCAAAGCATAACCCTGTTTAGCTTGAGCCAAACAACAGTATGCTAATAAGATCCTGACAGTGAAAATTACTCCCTAGAATATTAAGTGAGGCCTGCACCCTGCCTTCACTGTTGGTCATATGCGGTAAAGAAACAAGTCTGTGCTTCCCTAAATCTCCTGAGTGTTTGGAAGCCCACCTGGGCCTCAGGGGAGAGACCTGTTCCAGTCATCTGATGCATAACTTGTGCCATGGCATCCATACACTGCTGTTCTTAGATTTCTACTGCAGGCTCAGTAGATGACACAGAGGAAGGTAGCATCTGTGGGCCTAGTTTGAGAGACAGTCCCATCAAAACCACATGCATATCTTTATTCTTTAAAGGCCTTAAGTATTAATACTGTTCCAATACAGCCAAGGGCCTACTTTGAAAGGAGACCTAGCATGCTTTTTTTACAGCAAAGCTAATCCCGCTGAAAGCTTCTACAATTAAAGCAAGCTTTAGGGGCCAAGAAACAGACAAGTGAATTAAGCCCTAGTGACTCAGCTTCTCCTTCCTCCCTGCCCTTGTCTCCCAGCCAGGTATGTGGGGAGGAAATGAGTTAGGTCAAATCTATGTTTGAGCCACATGAAGCAAAGAACTAGAATCTGTACAAGCCCAAGGTGTTCTTGCTGCAAAAATGCTATTTTTTGAAGTAAGTCTTCTCTGGCACTTAGCTCCAGTGAATAAGAATTTCATACTTACAAGTCTAGGAAGAATGTAAATGGAGAGAAAGGCATAGATGACTATCAATGGGTAAATAAAGTGTGACCAATGTATTCACATTTGCACAAACAGAAAATGAGGTGATTCACTGTCTTAGGCTAGATTTCCACTATCAGACCCAGAAACAAAAGTTCATAAGGCACAGTGCTTTATTGACAAAGTGCTCCAAGGAGAAATAGTAAAAGAGTGGGTAAAATAAGAAAGGATAGGGGAGAATGCCAAGGAAGCAAGGGTAGACAAAGCCTGAAGGAAGCAGCAACAGCTTGAACTTGAAGTGCATTCTGGAATGTGAAGCTGCCTCAAAAAGGTCTCAACCTGAGGCCAAAGTGTTCATAATCCTGTACCTATCAATCATTAGTAAACGGCTCTTTAAGAGTATATAAACTCCCAGGCACTTCTCAGCTACCCATGTTTTCCAATAAAGGGCTCCTGTAACCCAGGAGCAGTCCTCCAAACATAGCCACAATTACAGGTTATTGGAAGTAAAATATACCAAAGCCAGGGATACATATTTAAGAAAAAAATATTATTTAATCTGCAAACAAACAATAAACCAAAATACATTGTTCGGAGGCATCTAGACCTTAACCTAGTAGCTTTTCTTTTGACTTGGAGATTTGTGTTCCCTGGGAAGAACAATTAAGCAGAGACCTGAATGAGGGGTGAGCCACAAAAACATCTGAATAGTGTTCTTGGGAGAGTTCAGAGTAAGAACTAAGGTCCTGGATGAGAATATACTTGACATATTACAGAAACATGAAGAAACCAGTGGGGCTACAATGGAGTGAAGCAAGCCACGAGTACTAGAGATAAAGTCAGACAGTGGCCAGGACTAGACCAAAATCACATAAAGACAAGTAATCCATGGTAAGCAGTGTGACTTTTATTTAAACTGAGTATAACAAGAAATCAGTGGAAAGTTTTGAACAGATAGTGACAAACCTGAGTTACATTTTGAAAACACTACTCTTTTTTCCCTGTGCCCCAAAGGACACAAGAACATCTATGAGAATCACTTTCAAGAAACAACTCTGGATCTCACACAACCCCCAAGCTCAATGAGCAAACTGCATGTTAATGGTAAACATCGGTTACTCATTCATTCACGTTGTTATGTTGTCCTTCAGACAGTCGCAGTAACGATCCCTAACATTTGCAAAGCAAGTCTACATACGCAATCTCTAATTTAAAGATAAGGTTGCAGATGCACCAGCAGAGTTTTCCTCTACTTTGCTGGTTTTCGGTTTGTCTTAAGTTTTTCTGCCATTTTGGCATATAGTCTCCCTCATCAAAGTAACTGCTCTAGTATGATCTTATGTAACAAGCCTGCTTGGTTTGCTAGAAGCAAAATTACACACTGTTGGAAATTAATGTTTTCGACGTATCCCATTTCACAGAAAGTTCCTCCATTCACACACCTCTGATGACTCCTCGCTGACTACAGACTGAAGTTCAATCCTTAGCTGAGTGTTCCATACCTCCTCTTCCTTAGACCAGACAGACCTCTTCAATGTGTCTTACCTATGCTCTAACACAATGGAATTATCTGCTATAATGCAGCTAGTCTTCACTGACTCTCAAACACCAGGCACTATTTTACTGCCAAGTCATTACTTATTTATTTTATTTGCCTAAGTGTTATGCTTCTCTCAAGGCCAAGTTCAAGCCCCACCTCTGTTGTGGGACCTTCCCTGGCAACAAAGCCTTCATTGATCTTTTCATCATCTGAATTTCTTCTGCAGTTGTTACACTTAGCATATGATCCTTTGGATTATCACTGAACTTTTAAAGCATACTAGTACATTTATCAATATAGGCCACCTGTGATTCTCTTGAAGGTCAGGATCACATCATACATGTCTTTGTATTCTAGGCACTCTGCATATATCACTTAACTTTCCCACCATACTCCTCAGTGATCAGTCATGCTGAGTTCACACCTCTGTTCATTCCCAGCAAACCTACTTCATTTTCTCCCCCTTTTGTAGCATATATGCATCTCAGTCCACAAACTTAAATATGAAAGAAAGTTATCTCTTATTTTTATCAAACCTTGACCATTTCTATTTAAAACTCTCCTTTTGTCAATATGGGAACAATCCCAATCGATTCAGGCTTTCTCCTTCCTTTTCCTGAGGTTTATTCTAAGTTCTGTTGGAGGGTTTAGGTCCATTTGGTCCCTTGTCCATTTAGATATTTGCTAAGAACCCCATGATCCAAACTGGTCCTTACTCAGAAATATATTTCTTAGAGGTTTCTTTCTCTAGTGTGAATGTCCATCCCAGCTCTCTCCATGGCAAACTTAGAAACTTGAAAATCTCTCTGACACTGTTTAGACTCCACCCGCCTAAATTCATGCAAAACTATGTCCACGTTGAAGCCTTACAACTTTCCCAGGATTCTGTCCTTAGAACAGGAAGCCTGGCTCTTCTCTTTAGTGTCTATCAATGCCTATATTCTCATCACTTTCCCATCATGGCTCTTTCTCTCCAATTGAAAACAAAACTTCTATGGACTAGCAGTGGTTCTCAACCTTCTGGCCCTTTAAATACAGTTCCTCATGTTGTGACCCAACCATAAAATTATTGTCGTTGCTACTTCATAACTGTGATGTTGCTACTGTTATGAATCATAATGTAAATATCTGACATGCAGGATAGTCTTAGGCGACCCCTGTGAAAGGGTCGTTCGACCCCCAAATGGGTTGCGACCCACAGGTTGAGAACCATTGGACTAGAGGAAGCCAACTCCATCTTCTTTCAAATATTTTTGGCTCTGTCTAAATTCTGTAATTTCCCTTTAGAAATTTATAACCCAAATCCAGGAAAACACCAGCAAATCATTTTCTCATTCTATCATGAATTATCTCTCTCCTAAGACAATAAAGCTAGAACAACTACTGATTTGAATAGGCAGATAAAAGATAATGGTGATGGGCATAAAATGTTATTCTATCATAATTATTTTAGTAAATAGCATGAATTTCTCCTTCTCTTCTGCCTAATTCATCAACTTGGGAGTTAATTTAGGCTCTTCTACTTACCCACCTCCATGGGTTTGTTTTGCATGAAACCAATACCAAAAATAAACCCTTGGTCTAAAATTGGGCCCAATTGTAACACTAAGCCCCAGAAGATTCTGCTTAAAAAAATAAAATAAATAAACTAATTTGAAAATTTAAAGTAGGTGGGAAGAAAGAAGAGGTAATGTGTTCTAAACATTCAGATGCAGAGAAACCAATTCCACCTTATGGTCTCTTATCTTCCCCAAGGCTCACACAACTGCTTACATATTCTAGATATTTAGTAGGCATTTGTCGTTGATGGTAATAATGTTCATGGTGTCTATTTGAAGGTCAACTTGTATTTTTTTTCCTTATAGGGAGTATATTATCTTTCCAAAAACTCACTTAATATAGTAAATGCAGGTTGATCACTACATCCAAACTGTGACCTTTACTATAGATATTATTCACTTGTATATTTGTGACAAGAACTATGGAGAGTTTTAAAAAAAAAGTGTTCTGTTCTAACAAAATCAGCCTATAATGTTAATTTTCCAATAAATAGAAGTAAAGGTCTTGAGGAAATGGCACTATTTTATCATTTATGCAGTTACCATATAGGCTTAGAATTTTTGGTCCTAAGTATCAAAGAACACCCTAATTTGGCCCTAAAGGTTTTGCTTTTAATAACCATCAAGCTTTAGAAATATATGAAACATCATCATTTAGTTTCAAATAAATAAGACACACATCGGAGACCCTGAGGCCTCTTCTTTCCTTCTACAGCTGTGCATTAATGTGTACAAAGCATGGTATTAGGTACCCACCTGGAAGGAGCTAAAGTAAGATTATAGAAGACCTAGTCTTCACCCTCAGAGAAGTTCATAATCTAATTTATGAAATAAAACAAAATTAAATAGTTACAGTACAATGTGATGAGAGGTGTAACTATTACAAAGTGTTAAGGAATCACCAAGAAAGAAAGAAAAAAAACCTAACTCTCTCTTATGGAGTAAGAGAAAGCTTTGGTGAGAAAGTCACAGTTGATCTTGTGATTTTTGAATGAGTGGGGAGTTTCCAGGTAAAGAAGGTGGGGAATGCTTCCCAGAAAAAATGAAATAGCACATACCTGTTTTAGGGAAGTGAATGATTCTGCTATAAAATATTACCTGAGCCTAGAACTTGGGCTGCTTGGGTGTGGAGAAGTATGATGAAAGGCAAATCTGGTAAGGCTGGTTTGAGCCTGGGAAGATCACGGAGGTCCAGTCTGCCACGGAGCAAAGAAACCCAACCCCATAAAGGAGAAATTTCAGAAGCTGTTGGGGAAGAGTGAGGCACTGTAGGAAGTGAGTTTTAGAATTGTCTTTCTGGCAGCACCATGGGCATGGATTGGAGGAAAGCAAAGAACTAGTGAAGGTGCTAGTTGAGGTAAGAGAAGAGCAAACCTAACTTGAGGAACCACTTAGGAACCTTTGGCTTTGCAGGACATGATGCAAAAGCCCTACCTATCTTGTCAACAACAACCTATCTCTAATACACCTTTTCTGTCCACAGAAGAGCAGCTCAAAGTGCCAACTTCCTGTGTGCCAACCACTCTTGAGACCCACAAAGAATAGAGATATTTATTTGCAATGTCTTTATTATTGGCTCTCATATAATTGCACTTCTTGTTTTCAGAGTATTTTGCTCATATTTGGAATGATCTTTTTTCATATGTGTGATTATTTAACAACTGTCTGATGTCCCTCACTAGACACTAATCTCTGAAAGATCAGGTATTTTGCATATACTTTTTGTGTTCATTACTATCTCTGGAAGCCTGCAGAGAACCTGGCACATAGTAGATGCTCGGTAAATGTTTTTTTTTTTTTGAAAATGCTGACTGAAATGTTGAAAAACAGTTGAAGTGATGACATTCTGCTCTAGAAAAGGTTTGATCTTTAAAATGGTGAACAAAATATTCAATATTTGATTTAAGTATTGTTTAGTAGATATTTTTTGCCCTTTATATCCAAATTTCCTCTCTAACATTGCATGTGACACACTAGCTCTATATATTAAATTCTGTATCTAAAGTTCACTTAAGATAGAAAGTAAAGCCCTAACCAGTTTGACTCAGTGGATAGAGTGTTGACCTGTGGACCAAAGGGTCACAGGTTCGATTCCGGTCAAGGGCACATGCCTGGGTTGTGGGCTGAGTCCAACGTGCAGAGGAGGCAGCCAATCAATGATTCCCTCTCGTCATTGATGTTTCTATCTTTCTCTTCCTCTCCCTTCCTCTCTGAAATCAATTAAATTTTTTTAAATAAAATAAATAAAAAGAAAGTAAATTTGACCAAATTATTTTATTTTATGTACTTCAAATTCCCCAAATAAAATAATATCAACTGCTTAACCAGGCTTTAATTATCGCTCTTTCCTTTTCTTTTTTTTTTTCATTTTCTTCTATAACTAAATAGGACTTTTTAACCTAAGGCAAACAATTTTTTAATCATGACTTTAAATTTGATGAGGTTCCATTAAGAAACTCCATGCAAGTCCTACTTCTAACAGGCATACACATAGAGAGTCAAAGCACTTCATTAAAGGCAGAAAGATTAAGGCAAAAGATTACACAACAAAACCACCCACATTCAGTTTTGCAAGTTTAACAGTCAACCTGAATCACCACCCTAGAGCGGCCTACATTCCATTCCAACCCGAGGCTTCAGCTTATTATTCAAAACCGAAGAAAGTAAAATATTAGTATTGGTGACCAAAAAGGCAGGTGTGTTTCTCTTTCCTTGGTTACTCTTAGCCCTGGAGGCATCAATTGTTTCTTGATTTTTACTTAGTAAACACATCTCTTGGGAGGTAATTACAGAACCGACACACATCTTAAGATCACCAAAGAATAACAATTAGTCCTATTTCTTGCAACAGAATCCCTGGCTTAAGGATTTCAGAAACGAGTTTTTAAATCAGCCTTACCCATGCCCAGCTCACTCCTACAACAATATCCTCCACATTATTTATCCCATTTTTTACCACACTGTCCTATTGAATGTTCTGTTTTTCTTCGTATTCATGTTCTTTGTTTAGCCTGAAATAATGGCCCTCTTCTGGTAATCCTGCTCATTCTTCAAATGTCCACTCAAATGCCACCCTCACGTTCTCCTTCATCATTCTTGGCAAACAATTATATTCCTTTGTCTGCATCCCTACAGCTTGTGGTTTATGCAGTTACATAGTTTACTATTCCAATCATTTAATTTTTTTGTCTCTTATTCTCCTGATATTTGATTCCAATACCCTTTAAACCAAGAATGTGGAGTTTGCATCCATAGGTCTACTTAGAGCCTAATTTGTGCCTCAAAGAGTATAGGCAGGTGATTAGTGATGAGTAAACAAATTCTAAAGAACAGACAAGAATCTGTACAATAATAAATATAGCTACAAGACAAATTACAATAAATGAATATTTGTTATAAGAACAAATTAAAAAGACTCTATATATCTTAGGTAGATTAAATACAAAGTAACCATCCTTAGACAAATCAGTGGAAAACTACCCAAAAAAAGGGGGGGGGCAGGAAGAAAATTTTTAAAGCACTCAGAAATTCAGACATATTCCTTGACATATCCTTTCAAAGAAGTAAAAGACTGATAAGATAGCTCTTCAAAGGAAATGAGGAAATCCAGAAGACAAGAAAAGGACATCCTATATAATGAAAGGCTAATATGCAAATTGTCCCCTCAGGAGTTCCACCGACTGGGAGTTCGACCACTCGCTATGATGTGTGCTGACCACCAGGGGATGGAATGGAATGAAGAAAGGTCCTGATCAGCCCTGATCGCTGGCCAGGCCTAGAGATCCTACCCATGCACGAATTTTATGCACTGGGCCTCTAGTTGAGAAATAAAACTCACAATCTAAAATTATATGCCAAGTGAAAATAGCTTTCAAAAATAAATATGAAATTAAAAAATTTCAAATAAATAGTGAGAAAATTCATTAGCAGTAAGGGCACACTAAAAGATATACTAAAGTTGTCCTTTGGGAAGAAGGAAAATGTAAACAGAAATGCAAGAAAATTATTTTAGACAAATGTAAATAGGAAAAAAAATTACTGGTAAGGGTAACTTTGTAGGAATAGAAATACTGTACCAATAGTATAAAATAGCAACAGTACAAAATACAAAAAGTGATAATTCAAAAGAATAATGGTAATATAATGTGGGGTTATATAATATATATTAAATAGGTAATATGCAAATTGACCATCACGCCCTCACACAGGTGGTCACCCCCATGTGGTCACAAGATGGCTGCCACAAGATGGCCAGCAGGGAAGGGCAGCTGTGGGTGATCAGACCAACAAGGGAGGGCAGTTAGGGGTGACCAGGCCTGAAGGGGAGGGCAGTTGTGGGGGGAACCAGGCCT
>NW_005370529.1:827197-831339 GCF_000412655.1 Myotis brandtii
GCAGGGGAGGGCAGTTGGGGGCAACCAGGCCTATACGGGAGGGCAGTTAGGGGTGACCAGGCCTGCAGGGGAGGGCAGTTGGGAGCAACCAGGCCTGCAGGGGAGGGCAGTTAGGGGCAATCGGGCCAGCAGGGAAGCCATTAGGTGGCAATCAGGCTGGCAGGGGAGTAGTTAGGGGTGATCAGTATGGTAGGCAGAAGTGGTTAGGGGCAATCAGGCAGGCAGGCAGGCAGGCGAGCGGTTGGGAGCCAGCAGTCCCAGATTGTGAGAAGGATGTCTGACTGTCAGTTTAGACCCCCCCCCCCCAAGGAGTCCCAGATTGGAGAGGGTGCAGGCTGGGCTTAGGGACACCTCTCTCCAGTGCACGAATTTTGTGCACCACGCCTCTAGTATATATATATAATTAAAATTTATGATAATACCAAAAAAGGCTGACCTCAGGGAAATATGGAATTTAAGTGTCCTCAAGTACTCACATTTTCTGAGAAATGGTCAAAATGCTGATTAAAAGTCAACACTAATTTAAAAAAATTTAGCACTAATAATTTAAGGATTCATGCTGAGATCCCTAGGGTAAGTACTAAAAGAAAAGTAATTTATAACTAATAACCTAATAGATGGGGGGAAATTATCAATTAAAAAGAAAACAACAGCTCAGCCTGTGTGCCTCAGTTGTTGAGCATCAACCTATCAACCAGTATGTCACAATTCCTGGTCAGGGCACATGCCCAGGTTGAGGGCTTGATCCCCAGCTGATCAAGGATTCTCTCTCATCATTGATGTTTCTATCTCACTCTCACTCTCCCTTCCTCTCTGAAATCAATAAAAATATATTTTTTTAAAAGAAGACAACAAAAGAAGAAACAGAATGGGGCAAACATAAAACAAGATGGCAGATTTAAACTTAAAAATATGTAATAATTATCTGTAAATTGACTACATATTTCATATTTGATAAAATTGGGAAATAATATAATAACCAAATAGTCACCAAAATTTACCTAATATTACTTTATTAATATTAGGCAAAGTAGGCCCTAAGACAAAAAGCATTATTAGAAATAATGAGATTAAAAATTACAAATCTGTACCTAATAACACAATCTTGATATATATAGAGTAAGATGTGACACAACTATAGTCAAGGTGAGAGATTTAAAACTTTCTTCGAATAACTGCTAGAATAAGCAGACAAAAGTCAGTGCAATTAGAGTTTTAAGCACATAATTAACAAACTTGATCTCAATGTTTCACAATATTAAAAATAATACAGAGTAAGTTTACTAGAAGAATATACTACATAGTATACTTAAAAATAATGTAAAAATTTCAAATGTTTGCATATTAACCAAAAATAACTCATGGGTAAATTAATAAATTACAGTGTAATTTACAAAGTAATTTGAATGCATACAAAAAATGTGGCATATTAAACTTGTAGTACACAGTTATTACTGACATAAAAGAAAAACTTTTGGCTTTACAGGCCTGTACCAGAAAGAATATATATCATGATTCAAGTTTTCATCTTAGAACATTAGGAAAATGACATTAAACACAAAGAAAACATGAGGAAGAAAGTTAAGAATATAAATTAATGAACTAAAAAACAAAAGTATAATAGAGAATATTAAAAAGCCAAGAGTTGGTTACTGAAAAAATAATTAATGAAATGGATAAAACTTTTTTAAAAATTGATCAGAGAAATAAAAAAGTACAATGTACCAATATTAGGAAGAAAAAAGGGATATCATTCTTGATACAGATATTAGAAAGATAAAAGAATATTAAGAAAAAAATTTTGACTAATAATTTTATAAATTAAATGAACAAAATTACAAGATCATAATTTACAAAAATAAACACAGGAAAGAAGAGAAAATCTAAATAGTGTAATATTTGATTTTTAAAAATGAGTTTGTCATTTTAAAACAGCTCACAAAACACTTTCTGGGCACAGATGGCTTCAAAAATAAATTTCCCCAAACATTCCTGAAAGGAAGAACAGCACAGAAGAAGCAAATAACGGTAAAATAAAAATTTGTGTTTTTATCTTTCTTAATTGATCTAAAAGATAACTATTTTTAATATGATAAGAACATATTGGATAATCATAGCATATAGCTAAGTGAAATGGATAACAAAAATGTCATCAGAAACAGAAGGGAGGAATTGAGAATCCTTTGTTATAAGTTACCTGCATTACATGTGAACTGCTCTAGTGTTATTTAGAAGGTGGACTTTGATTAACTTGAAATGAATATTACAAAAACCAGGGCAACAACCATTTAATAATTCAAAATAAGTGGAACAGATTTGCTAATAGAGGAGATAAATGCAATAATATAAAATAATAAATTAACCAGAGAGTTGAAAAAAGAGGGGGGAAAGAAACAACAATTGCAACCAATAGGAAACAATTAAAAATATGTTAGATTTCAATCCAACTACACCAATCCACTAATCACTTTAAATGGGAGAGATCTAGATACACTTAAGAAGGTAGAATGTCAAAATGAATAAAAAAAAACCCATACAACATGTTGTCTACAAAATAACATTTTAAATATAAAGACTCTGATTAAAATAATGATATAGTATGCTAACTCTAATCAAAAGAAACGTTACAAAAAAAAAGACCAATATTCTTCAGGAACACAGATGCAAAAATTCTTACTAGCAATTTGAACTAAACAATACATAAAAATGATAACAAACCATGCTATATGTTTTTTCCCAGGAATGCAAGATTGGTTGGTGATCAGACATTTAATCAGTGTTTTTTATAACATAAACAGAATAAATGAGAAAAGATTATCATTTAAGTAGATGCACAAAATTCAGCACCCATTTATGATAAAAATTCTCCTCAAATGAGGAATTGAAGACAATTTATTTAACTTGTTGAAGGGTATCCAATGGGAATAGAATGTAACTTTATACTTAATGGTAAAAGAGAAAGTGATACAAACGCATTGGTAATGAAAGGTTTGAAAAAACTCCATTTTTGATTCCTGCTTATGAATTTTCAATAATTAACTTCAGGTAAGGTCAAGTGAGTACTTTACTCACTTCAGTAGGAATATAAACAGGCCTAATCTTTCAGAAAATCAACTAGGCAACATGTTCAAGGAGCTTTAAAATGACTATACCCTTCGACCTAGAATTTCACTTTCTAGAATCTACTAGAGAATCTTATCAAAGATATAGGTAAATATTTATGTATAAGAAAGTTCACTGAGTGATTTGTTTGTATTCATAGAACTATATATTGAACTTGAACTTTACAACTGTGGTAATTAAGATTACTTAACTTTTCTTTTAGACCTAGCAATTTACCTCCAAAACTATTTAGGGACTCAGTTGTTCCTTCCTTCCACAAAGAGAAAGAAAGGTCATTCATTCAACATTCTGCTACCAGTCTCTAAACTGACAATGAAAGAAACTCCTGATGAGTGGCAAGCCTAGTCTAGGGAGGCTCACAGCTCATAGTCAGAAAAGACAAAAGACACACACACAAAAAATTATGTTCCTCAAAGAGTTTCAAGGGGGACAATCTTTCATGAAACTGCCCCATCTTGGAGTAGCTTGACAAAAGTTTTTAGTTTAGGTCAGTAGAGCATTGATGTGATAAGTGCTAACCAGAAGGTAATCAGACTTTTCTCTGTTAAAATTTGGGTCGTTTCCTCTCTATAAGCTGTTGGGATCATTCTACCCCAACTCTTTAGATTCTAGGCACTATCTCAACAGAGTGTCTTACATGTTTACCTATTGCTTTTATTCCCCACCATCTTAGGTTGTTTACAGAGCTTCGTAGTCTATTAACTAAAAATAATTATAATTTTATAATACCAACCAATATACACTAAGTGGCCAGATTATTATGACCACCTGACATTTGTAGGCAAATTAGCTATAATTTCACACTGAAGTTGCTAGAGGGCCAGACCATTATAAATAGGGAAGCAGGTGGTTTACCACGACAGTAAAAGTGATTTTTTGCTGAAGATATGGGTAAACAACACGATTTAACAGCTTTTGAACGTGAGATATATTTGAACGTGAGTGGCCAGATTATTATGACCACCCCATCAGTACTTCCTTGGGCCACCTTTTGCCTTCAATACTGTGGCGATTCTTCT
>NW_005370529.1:831567-837131 GCF_000412655.1 Myotis brandtii
TGGCATGGCGCACTGTCTTGTTGGAAGAAGCCATCTCCATTGGGATACGCCATCAACATGATAGGATGAACTTGATCAGCAACGATACTTACGTATGTTGTGCTATTCAAACATTGTTCCACGTGAATTAAAGGGCCCAAATTATGCCAGGAAACATGCCCCAAACCATAACACTGCCTCCACCAGCTTGAAGGGTTGTACTCATACATGTGGGGTGCCAGCTTTCACACTGTTTCCGCCAAATTCTCACTCTGCCATCTGCATGATGCAACTGGAAACATTATTCTTTGGACCACATGAATTTTTTCCAATGCTCAACTGTCCAATCCTTGTGTTCCTGTGCGAATTGGAGACGTTTTATCTTGGTAACTGCAGACAGCAAAGGTGTTCGTACAGGCCTTTGGTTTTCATATCCCATATGATGTAGTGTACGGCTAATTTGCCTACAAAGGTCAGGTGGTCATAATAATCTGGTCACTCAGTATATATATATATATATATCACACACACACACACACACACACATATTTAGCGGCATTGCTTATTACCTAATGTGAGGTATAGGCTCAAATGGCCTTCCAATGAGTTAAGATTTTTGTTGTGATCTCACCCTACAATAACAACAACAAATGCTAGCAATCAAAATTTCCATCAAGGAGAGATTCGTCAAACAAATTGTGGTATGATTACACAATGGAATATTTTTTTCCAACAGTAGTCTTTATGACCAAAGAATGTGAAAAAATTTTGCCATTATGTATAGAAGGTGCTCAAAAATTTGTTGAATTAATTTGTACTTTATATATGTTATAATATCAGCATAATACTATATATACAATGTATATGCTGTTTTCCCCCATTTATCACAATTAAAATGTCTATAAACATTCTTTGAAAATGTGACTCTTAAGTACTTACATAAAATTGTATTATGTGTCAGAAAACAAATTAGGACTTGCTGTAACAAACTATCACATTGGTCCCAGGAAATAAATGTAGATAGTATTTTCCAACTATTTATTTTATTGTACTATATTGATAAATATTATCAAGAAATTTTCTCTTAAGATTTATATATCTGTATCAAAAAAAAAAAACAACCCACAACAAACAAACAAAAAACAGAGTACTCTTCTAAGAAGCAAATTTCTAATTGTCCCAGGCTACCAAAAAAGACTCCACTGTGTCTTCCATGAAATGATTATATTTGTATAGGATTTATTAGTTTTTAATTGGTATATTTAATTATATATCCTATCTAATAAGAGGGAATATGCTAATTGATCCTCATGCTGTCGCAAAGATGGCAGCGCCCACAGCCAATAAGGAGAGAATATGCTAATTGACTGTTACGCCCTCAAAGATGGTGTTGCCTACAGCCAATAAGGAGGGAATATGCTAATTGACTGCCATGCCCTCAAAGATGGTGGTGCCCACAGCCACAAGATGGCAGCTCCCAGTCCCCTCACCCCCCCTTTCCCAGGGCTGGCCCGAGGCACAGGCAAGCCTCAAATGGCAGCTCCCCAGACACTCAGGGCCGCCCGAGGCTCAGGTAACCAGGGCTGGCCGAGGTTTTCGCTGCTGGCAGTGGCAGCAGCAGAGGTGTGATGGGGCATTGCCTTCTCCTGATCACCAGGTCGCCTCCCGCCCCCGAGGGCTCTTGGACTTTGAGAGGGGGTAGGCTGGGCTAAAAGAACCCCCCTCTCCAGTGCATGAATTTTCATGCATCAGGCCTCTAGTATTAATATAATTTAATTGATTACTTTTAATTACTTAGATTATAATTGTATTTAGACTTATAATAAGCTTATTACATTTGTACGTCAGGCATTAATCCATTTTTTAAAATGAAATATGGAGATCAGAGAAGTGAAGTAGCTTATCTAAAGTCACATGAATAATTTGTAATAGAACCATGGCTCAATTTCTCTGACAATATATTCAATCAATGAATTTATTACATCTTGTGGTCTCCCATGAACTGTTCTGCAATAAATAAGAAACATCAATAATGGTTTTAAATAAAAAGCATAGGACATTTCTTGACTACATAACCAGAACCTTTATACCAATCTAAAGACTTACTATGGTATTGCTGCTGTTGTGGTTTTTACTAGGTTTGTCTGTCTGACACTCAGAGATACTGAAATTCTAGGAGGAATACCTGTAATGTCTCAACTACCAGATTTTGAGGATTGTTCTAGGTTCTTGTTTTGCAGAACTGGAGAAAGGTCGATAAATCTTATTCTAAATCCCAGAATAAGGATTCACTAAATTGACAGTTGAAAATGGGCAACACTCTGAAAACAGCATTGCAAAAACCTTTATCTAGCTTCAGGGACTTAATAACCACCTTAGAGCCCTGCCATGATGGTTCAGTTGGTTGGAGTGTCGACCCATACACCAAAAGGTGGCAGGTTCTATTCCCAGTCAGACCATATACTCAGGTTGTGGGTTTCAATCCCTGGTCAGGGAGCATATGGGAGGCAACCAATAGATGTTTCTCTCTCGTATTGATGTTTCTCTCTCTCTCTCTCTCTCTCTCTCTCTCTCTCTCTTTCTTTCTTTCTCAATCCCCCTTTCTCTCTCTAAAATCAATTTAAAAATGTATCCTTGGGTGAGGATTAAAAAACAAACAAGAACCACCTTTGAGAGGGCTAAAATGCAGATTAGTATCTCTGATTGACCCTAACAGATCCACTTCATTTTGGGTTTAGAATCTATATATTAACAAGATTCTTCAGGTGGATTTAATGCAAATACTAATTGGAAACGATTATCTACAGTGATGTAATTTTTTTTAACGTAAGCTGTTTGACAAAACAGTGAAAAGGATTCAGAGTCCAAGTATCCCCCCACCAAGATTAGCTTTTGTACAACTCTGTTCTTTTAAGCATGAATACCTCTGCCTAACAGTTGTGTATCATTAACTTTAAGGAGAACCTTAGATATTAAATAGAAGAAGTTGTGAACTTAGAATTTGGACATCAGCTGCTGACTAGCTGTGTGGCCATGATACCTTCAGTAAAATGGAAAGAAAAATTCACCTGGACCAATGCACACAATGGTTACTACAATGAAATGGGATAATAGAAGTGAGACATCATTGAAAACCAATTTCCATAATAAAAGGGTATTAGATTTGTTCTCAAACTCTGCTTTATATTAGAATATGAGCAATCTTTAAAAATTTCTGATGCCCAAGCATGAATAACTTTCATAAAACTCCCCAGGTGATTTCAATGTGCAACCAAAGTTCAAGAACAGCAGAGTAGACCAATCCTTGCATTTTTACCATCTTGCATGGTTTAATCTCATTAGTAACTACCAGGCATTTATAAATCCCTGCTGTAAAATCAGTTCATTCAATGCTCTGGGATCAACTCCACTTTCACCATAAGTCAGCACTGTTTTATGATGGGCATGAGCAGAGCTTGTCAAATGGCTGTTTTCTTACTGTCTTTCAACATAGCTTCCCTTAAGTACTAACTGGCTTGGATCAAGGAAATTGGCAGCCAAGTCAGGGGATCTCAGGAAAACAGCTGCTATACTGTACCTTGCCACAGGGGAAAGGATCAACCCTTCATTTCTGGGAACACTTAGTCACCAACCACATATCATCAGCCTTACAACTACTTAGTTCCATTTCCCTTCGGGTGAGACTGAGTCACATTTCTAGAGCAATGACGGCAACAGAAGATGGTGGAAAGGAGAAATGTGTTACCAACATGGGGATAAGGATGGCTTATCTCACTTAATTTATTCAATGTACATGCCTCTGGGTACAATTAGTTCAAAAAACCATTAAATTATTCAGGCTCCAGTCTAGATAAGGTCCTTTACCTCATAAAATATTTATTTAGGTTTAAAGGAGGCAATGGTTTGCATCTGATAGAGATCAGCACCTAATCCCCAACCCTATCTTGAAACTAAGAAGCATAGTGTGATTGAGGAGCGTGTTGAACCAAAATGACCTGGCAGAGACTTTATCATGTTCAGCCTTCAGATAGTTTCAAAGACATTTGGACATGCAACATTGCTCCAGTCTCCCTCAGATTTACCTGCACCAGAGCATCAACCTTGCAATTCACTCCTTTCACTACCTGGCAGCTTGAATTCATCTCCAACCCCAACCCACTAGTATCACCACCATTAATTCTCATTGCAACATCACAAAATGGCAGCTTTCTTTTTCATAGTTTCTTAACATTTAATTCTATATCAGGAATCAGAGTAGCTTCAACCTAACTATATAACTGTTAGCAGTTTACATATTGTTTCTGAGTCTCATTTTCCTCATCTACAAAATAGAGCTAGTAAATCTGATTCACTAATGTGCTGGGAGTTTTCAATGTCATGTTAAAGTGGAGAAGACACTTTCTAAATTACAGAACTGTTAGAAGTAAGATGATGATTATGATTCAGAAAACCTGAAGAGGTCTCAGTATGTCAGTATCTGGAACAAAATGCCCCCTTGAATTTGAAAATCTATAGCCCCCTTTTGTGCAAGGAGTGGGTAGTGTAATGAGTACACTACTGTGGACTAAAAAGAGGTTCTATGAAAAGTAACCTCCACACAGGTGATCTGGTCATAAATTCCTAACTGGGCAGGTCAAGGTGAGTGGTCACACCCCAAGAATATAACTTCTTTACTAAAAGGTTTATCTTTGTTTTAAGCAAGCCTTGTTCTTTGTTCTTGTGCATCAAGGTTAACACACCTTTGAAATAAGTGTAACCACCCTCAAAAAAGCACATAATCTTGTCATCTATCTTCTCTTCCTTAATTTTTTTTTAAATGGGAACTTTTTATTTCAAGAAAAATGATTTGAAATATAATGTTACATGCAATAAACACTAATATTTTAAGAAAAACAATCTTAAATATAATAATGCATGCAATAAACATTAATATCTCAGGAAAAACAATTTTAAATGTAATAATGTTACATGCAGTAAACACCAATTATTCAAGAAAAACAATCTCCAATATAATAATATTATATGCAATAAACATTAATATTTCAAGAAAAGGATTTTAAGCCTAATGATATTACCAAAACTGTACTAATATAGTATGATATCACAAAAGTTGTAGGAAATATTAAAAATCTACAAATAACAGGAATACTTCTATTATATTATAAAATACTAGAGGCCCGGTGCACAAATATTTCAATTTTAAGCCTAATGATATTACCAAAACTGTACTAATATAGTATGATATCACAAAAGTTGTAGGAAATATTGAAATATTACAAATAACAGGATTACTTCTATTATATTTTAGAATATTTCCCCCCTTCTGGCTCTAATTTTCTTCAACAGTTTATTATATTCCACAAATGAGTGAGATCATATGATACTTATCTTTCTCCGATTGGCTTTTTTTGATTAGCATGATGCTTTTACAATCTATTTTGTCAGATATGAGTATTGCTACTCCAGGTTTTTTGTTTGTTTTTTCTTTTCTATTTGCATGGAAAATTTTTTCCATCCCTTCACTTTCACCCTGTGTGTGTCTTTTATTTTGAGGTGGGTCTCTTGTAGACAGCATATAGTTGGGT
>NW_005370529.1:838803-840235 GCF_000412655.1 Myotis brandtii
AGGCCAAGGCATTATCCACTGAGCCAAACCGGCTAGGGCAGGATATGACATTTCTTAGCCCTCCAGCAGTAGACCTGCGTTTTTTTCACCAGGAGTGTGGTGGAAAAACCCTAGATCACCTTTTTGGATTCTTATTACCCAAGTTACTAAGAATATTACCAGTGGCATACAGGGAGCTTAACCAATGAGCGGTCAGAAAAGGTGTTTCCTCTGTAGTTTACACCAATCATGGACTTGGTCCCCCCTAACCCCCCTGCCCAGGCCTGATGCCTCTCTCGCCGAGCCATCAGGCCTGAGCAGGGGACCTCCAGACCCCTCCGATTGCTGGCTCTGCCACCAGCCCAGGCCTGACACCTCTGGCCCAGGCTTCAGGCCTGGGCAGGAGACCCCCATCTCCCCACAATCACCAGCTTCTGGGTGGCTTCTGGGGCTTCTGGGGCCGGCCTGGGGTCCAGGATGGTGGCTTGTGTTGGCAGCTGCACTGTCCCGCCCTGCCTGCAGTATGCAAATTAGCCGCCATCTTTGTTGGCAATTAATTTGCATATTGTGCTGTTTATCCAATGGGAAACATAGCGAAGGTAGGGTCAATTACCATGTTTGTCTATTATTAGATAGGATTATATTTTTCCCTCTGGCTCTATTTTTGTTCACCAGTTTATGTTGTTCATTATATTCCACAAAAGAGTGATATCATGTGATATTTATCTTTCTCTGACTGGCTTATTTCACTTATCATGATGCTCTCCAGATCCACCCATGCTGTTTCAAATGCTAAGAGTTCCTTCTTTTTTACAGCAGCATAGTATTCCATTGAATAGATGTACCACTGTTTTCTAATCCACTCATCCACTGGTGGGCACTTAGGCTGTTTCCAAATCTTAGCTATTGTAAATTGTCCTGCTATGAACATAGGGGTGCATATATCCTTTCTGATTGGTGTTTCTGATTTCTTTGGATGTATTCCTAGAAGTGGGATTATTGAGTCAAATGGGAGTTCCATTTTTAATTTTTTGAGGAAACTCCATACTGTTTTCCACAATGGTTGCACCAGTCTGCATTCCCCACCAGCAGTACAAGAGGGTTCCTTTTTCTCCACATCCTCACCAGCACTTGTCATTTGTTGATTTGTTGATGATAGCCTTTCTGACAGGTGTGAAATGGTACCTCATTGTCATTTGGATTTGCATCTTTCAGATGATTAGTGACTTTGAGCATGTTTTCATCTACATCTTGGACTTCTTTTTTTTTATTTTTTTTTTATTTATTTTTTTTTTATTGCTTAAAGTATTACAAAGGGTATTACATATGTGTCCTTTTTTTCCCCGCCCTTGACAATCCCCTGGACTCCCCTACCCCCCAGTGTCTTATGTCCATTGGTCATGCTTATATGCATGCATACAAGTCCTTCGGTTGATCTCTTACCCCCTTCCCT
>NW_005370529.1:844611-848720 GCF_000412655.1 Myotis brandtii
ATGGACATTTTAATGATGTTGATTCTACCAATCCATGAACATGGTATATTCTTCCATTTGTTTATGTCTTCCTCTATCTCTTTTTTCAATGTCTGGTAGTTTTCTGAGTATAGGTCTTTTACCTCCTTAGTTAAGTTTATTCCTAGGTACAGTGGAGCCTTGACTTACGAGTGTCCCGACTAACAAGTTTTTCGAGATACCAGCTGTCTCTGGGCCGATTTTTTGCATTGAGTTGACAGAGTAATTTGAGTTAACGAGCTCCTTAACGAGCTCATTAACGAGCTTGGTCTCGGAACAAATTAAACTTGTAAGTCAAGGCCCCACTGTATCTTAATTTTTTGTTGCAATGGTAAAGGGGATTGTTTGTTCAGTTTCTCTTTCTGTGAATTCATTATTGGTGTATTAAAAAGCCATACATTTCTGGGTGTTAATTTTGTATGCTGTTACATTGCAAAATTCATTTATTAAGTCTAGTAGTTTTTTGATGAAGTCTTTGAGGTTTTGTATGTACAATATCATGTCATCTGTGAATAAGGAGTTTTACTTTTTCTTTTCCAATTTGGATGCCTCTTATTTCTTCTTCTTGTCTGATCACTATGTCTAGCACTTCCAGTACTATGTTGAACAGGAGTGGTGAAAGTGGGCATCCCTGTTTTGTTCCTTTTCTTATGGGGAAATGGTTTTAGTTTTTGCCCATTGAGTATGATGTTGGCTGTAGGTTTGTTATATATGGCCTTTATCATGTTGAGATATGCTCCCTTTATTCCAACTTTGCTGAGAGTTTTTATCAAAAATGAGTGTTGGATTTTGTTGAATGCTTTTTCTGTGTCTGTTGATATGATCATGTGATTTTTGTCTTTTAATTTGTTTATGTGATGTATCACGTTTATTGATTTTCGAATATTGTACCAGCCTTGCATCCCTGGAATAAATCCCACTTGATCATGGTGTATGATCTTTTTAATATATTGCTGGGTCGGATTTGCTAATATTTTGTTTAGGATTTTAGCATCTATGTTCATCAGGGATATTGGCCTGTAATTCTCTTTCTTTGTAGTGTCTTCATCTGATTTTGGAATTAGGATAATGCTGGCCTCATAAAAAGAGTTTGGAAGTGCTCCTTCCTCTTGGATTTTCTGAAATAGTTTGAGGAACATAGTGTTAGTTCTTTGAATTTTTGGAAAAACTCCCCTGTGAAGCAGTCCAGACCTGGGCTTTTGTTTGGGGGAGAGTTTTTTGATTACTGCTTTTTATTTCACCAATGGTTATTGGCCTATTCAGGTTTTTTTATTCTTCCTGATTTAGTTTTGGGAGATTGTATTTTTCTAGGAATTTGTCTGTTTCATCCACATTATCCAGCTTGTTGGCATATAGTTGTTCATATTATTTTCTTACAATTCTTTGTATTTCTGTGGTGTCTGAGGTTACTTCTCCCTTTTCATTTCTGATTTTATTTATTTGGGTCCTCTCTCATTGTGTCTTATCCTTTTGCTTACTCTGGGCTTTTCTTGTAGTTCTCTTTCTAGGTCTTTAAGTTGTAGAGTTAAATAGTTTATTGCTGATTTTTCTTGTTTTTTGAGGTATGCCTGTAATGCTATGAACTTTTTTCTCAGGATTGCTTTTGCTGTGTCCCAGAGATTTTGGGTTGTTGTGTGTTCATTTTCATTTGTTTCCAGGAAGTTTTTGTTTCTTTCTTGATCTAATTGGTAACCCATTCATTGTTTAATAACATGCTATTTAACCTCCATGTGTTTGAATGTTTTGGGGTGTTTTTACTGTAATTGATTTCTAATTTCATTCCACTGTGATCTGAGAAGATGCTTGATATGATTTCAATCTTCTTGAACTTGTAGTGACTTGTTTTGTGTCCTAATATGTGGTCTATCTTTGTGAATGATCTATGTGCATTTGATAAGAATGTCTATTCTGCTGCCTTTGAGTGAACTATTCTATAAATGTATATTAAATCCATCTGATCCAGTATGTCCTTTAGAGTCTCTGTTTCCTTGTTAAGTTTTTGTCTGGAAAATCTGTCCAGTGAAGTCAGAGGGGTGTTAAAGTCCCCTACTATGACTGTATTGTTTTCAATCTCTCCTTTAAAGTCTTCTAGAAGATTTTTATATATTTAGGTGTACCTATATTGGGTGCATAAATGTTTACCAGGGTTATATCTCTTGTTGGATCAATCCCTTTAGTATTATGTAGTGACTTTTGTTGTCTCTTGTGATGGCCTTCATTTTAAAGTCTATTGTGTTGGATATGAATATTGCTATTTCAGGTTTTTTTTTTCTTTTCCATTTGCATGGAACTTTTTTTTTCCCCCATCTCTTCATTTTCATCCTGTGTGTGTCTTTTGTTTTGAGGTGAGTCTCTTGTAGACAACATATAGCAGGGTCATGTTTTTGTATCCATTTAGCTACCCTATGCCTTTTGATTGGAGCATTTAATCCATTTACATTCAGGGTTATTATTGAGAGGTACTTATTTATAGCCATTTAAATTCTGTATGGCTAGGTTTCTCTCTCTGTTTCTTCTTCTCAAAAATCCCTTACAGCAATCACTTTAGCATTTCTCTTAATGCTGGCTTGGTGGTGATGAACTTCTTTAGCTTTTTTTTTGTCTGGGAAGCTCTTTATTTGACCATCTATTTTGAATGATAGCCTTGCTGGATATAGTAATCTTGGTCTCAGATCCTTGTTTTCAATTACCTTGAGTACTTCATGCCATTCCCTTCTGGCCTGTAGAGTTTCTGCTGAGAAATCAAGTGTCAGCCTTATGGGAACTCCTTTGTAGGCAACAGTTTTTGTGGGTTTTTTGGTTTTTTTTTTCTCTTGCTACCTTTAAGATTCTCTCCTTGTCTTTAATTTTTGGTATTTTAATTATGATGTGTCTGGGCATGGGTATGTTTTGGTTCTTCTTGTTTTGGGTTCTCTGTGCCTCCTGAACTTGTGTGACTTCTTCCTTTACCAGGTTACGGAAGTTTTCTGCCATCATTTCTTCAAACATGTTCTCTATTCCTTTCTCCCTTTCTGTCTCTTCTGGCACACCTGCCATTCTAATATTGTTACATTTCCCATTGACCCACAGCTCCCTTAAGCTGTCCTCCTGTTCTTTAATTGTTTTTTTCTTTTTGATTCTCTGACGGAGTGATATTTTCAACTCTGTCTTCTAATTCACTGATTCGATCCTCAGCTTCCCCTAATCTGCTATGTATTCCTTCCAATGTGTTCTTTATTTGTGTTGTGTCATTCTTTATCTTAGACTGTTCTTTTTTCATAGTTACTATATATTTTTATACTGTTGAGCATTTTTACCATCATTACTCTGAACTCTGTTTCAGATAAATTTCTTATCTCTGCTTCATTTACTGGTATCTCATCTTCTGAAGAATTCTCTAGTTCTTTCATTTGGGGATTGTTTCTTTGTCTCCTCATTTTGGTTGTCTGTTTGGGTTTGTGACTATGTTTTAAGTAGATCCTCTACACCTCTCAATCTCTAGTGCAGGACAGTATTAAAGGCTGTTTCTGACAAATTAGATTAGGCAAAGACTCAAAGCCTCCAGAGACCACCTCTGTCTACAGACTAATAGGATTCTGACTTGAATTGCCCCCAGGCAATCATCCTCAGGTGTAGGGAGAGTTTTTCAACAGGGAGGGGTGTTTGCTTCTGTCTGGAGGCTAATTGTTACTTTTAATCTCTTAAGTGGCCTCAGGGCAAGGTGTTTTCCAATTGGGTATGTCAACTGTCTTCCCCCCAGGCAAGGCAGATATCTATGTGAGAAAGATGTCCTCCACTGTGTGAGGGAATGACTCACCCCAGGAAACTTGGGGTGTCTGACTTCTGAGCTTTATCCCCCAAGTCCCAAGTCCTGCATTCTGCTCTCACAGCTCCAGTCCTCTTCACCCTCCCTCTGCCAGAGCACAAGGTGGGTGGTTCCACATGTAAGTTTTGTGCATTAGCCCTTCAAAAGTGTGCCCAAACTTTCAGCTGTCACTCCCTGGAAAACAGCACCCTGGTGCTTTTCACAGCTAGATGTTATGTGGGTACCCTCCTCAGATTTGATGCTCTTTGCTGGGGAGCCCAGCTTGGGGATTACATTCCAGAGTTCT
>NW_005370529.1:848775-885605 GCF_000412655.1 Myotis brandtii
CCCCCCACCCCCGCCACAGCTGAGATATCTTTCAGGGACTTCAGTTGCTGTCTATGGGTGTCCAGCCAGCCCTTTCACACCTCTGTCCCTCCTACGATTCTCTATGTGGTCTCCACCTTTGGTCCTCAGGTATCAGGATTCTCTCCTGTGAGTTTTCCATTGATTATTCAGGAAGCCTTTCCATATTTCAGTTGTAATTCTATCATGTTCCTGGGAGCATGTCTGTGCAGCCACCATTTTTAATTGCCTACTTTGCCACCATTTTTAATTTCCTCTTCCTTAATTTTAAATGCATAAAATAAACTGTAAAACTGTCATTCTCCAGAGCATTTGAGATCTTACATCCCAGAAACTGTCATTAGTTTTAGCTCAGATAAATTTATAAAAATTCTTTACAGGTTTGGACATTTCTTACAAATAAATCAACATTTCTTTGGTCATGCTGGCACAATTACAAAGAAACCCACCCCAAACCATCCTAACAACGTGGACCTAGGAGGTACCAACAAAGGCCCATTGTGCTTCACCTAGCATTGGATGAACTTAAGCAAGTTTTCTCTTAGAATCCCAGACCTCCTTAATTTAAGTAGCAGATTCTGACTTAATTTGAGCTGTTCTTACAAAATATTTAAGGTGGATAAGGTTTGAGATAGTCCAGGAAGAGGAGAAGAAAAATGAATGGTTGCTTTTAATTGGGTTTCTTACTGAGAGTCTGAAAAAAAACTTCGCTGGTTAAATGAGAAATTGAGCTCTCTTTAGTTCCAAAGGAGAAAGGACATTTGCTTCCCCAACCCAGATAGCCAACAGACAATAGTTGTTGCAGATCCTGGAATCTGGAAGTGGCAAAGATGAATGCAGCAAGGTTTCCAAGGAGGCAATGCAACCAATCCTGGAGAAGCATGAGGGAGCCCCAGGGACTAGGTGCTCCAAAATGGGTTCATCCCAAAAGAGGAGCCTATGACTTGGAAAGTGTTGTGGTTCTTTCGGCATCTGGGAAGCTTTTGTGGTCCCTTGCTCAGGTGCTCTTACATGACTAAGAATCTTTGTGAGGTTGCCTGAGGAAAATTCTCCTCTAGGGCATGAAATGGTCCTACAGGGATAACCACCACACTTGAGTCCTCTGGTGAAGTGCACCCAAAGGCTGGTTTTTCTTACAAGTTTGTTCAGACTCTACAGACCTCAAAGGAAAAGCTAAAAGAACATGGGAAATCATGCCTCTGAGCTTGACAAGTCCCAGGACAGTCATCCTCTCATTAATACTAAGGTTTTGGAGATAAGGATCCTTTGATACTTCTAAGTAACGTTTTTGCATGTGCAATTAGAAAAAGCCAGCAATAAAAGTATGTGGAATGAATGGAAAGAATATTTAATTGGCCTCTTGGAGCTTCAAAAAGAGGATTTAGATAAATGGATTAATCTATGATGTCATTCAGGTGTCAAGCCAATTCACTGTGGTATTGAAAATGGCTGTCCTTGTTTTAAAGGGAGGAAGGTTATTTAGAACTTGACTTGTCACGGTCAGATATAAATTGTAAATGCTTCCAAAACAAAATTTAGATCCAACTGTTCTTTTATATCACTAATTACTGAACATAGATTTGCTTACTTTTGGCTTATGAAGCATATTTGTCAATAAAAGAGCCTATGTTTATAGAGGTTATAAAATGTCTTCATAAATCTTTCAAGTTAAAGAATGCTAATAGCTTACTTCTTAAGCTTCATTGACAATTGAAGTTTTAAGGGTTAAAATTTCAGTATAACTAGGAATAACTTGTGGTGTCCCACAAGAGCCCCTGTAACACCTCAAAAAAATTTATCTTTTATGTTAATTTGCTTGGGAAGCATTGTAAAATAAGGGATAAAAAACAAATAGGGTGTATAACATGGGTAAACAAATAGCCAAGGCTATGGGAAACACAAAACAGCCACTAGGTTTTATCCGGCTCCGTGGCAAAACCCATATTTTTCTATTTTTACATTTCTTCATGTGTCTTAGTGTATTTAAGCTGGATTTAGGTTAGATAAAGACATTTATGAGCTGGCATTATTGGAAAAAAAGACATCTTATGCTTTTGCGAAGGTTTGATAAAGTCACCTCAAGAAAATGCCAAATTGGTAATACTTTCTTTTACATCGAGCTCCCAAGAGACAAAGACTTTAAAGATTATTACTGCAACCTGGAGATTTTGTTTATTGGAAATGACATCAAATAAAAGACAATTTCTAACCTTGTTGGAAGTGACTTTATCTGGCACCCAACTATGAATGCACATCTCCCTGTCCTTGACACTTGCCTCCACCTAAAACAGACATCAAAGTTTTCTCTAGGATGAGAAGCCACTGCATCAGAGGCAGCCAGCTATCCCAGGATATCCATGAGGCCTGTGTACCTACAAATTGATGTTGAACTCAGAAACCATTTGTTTGATTGCCTCTACCTGTCTGCTAATGGCATTAGTCATAATAATAGTTATGATTTTTTTCTATATAGTCCTGTCAGCAGCTGAAAAATGGTACCAGGTGCTAGCAGTGAGTTAGGCTGGACCTCAGTTCAGCAACCTAGGTACTTGAAAGAATTCAGAGCCAAGGAACTCAAACTGTAAGGAAAAGTTTATGTAGAAAGTTACAAGGGTCCTAGTAGAAGGACCCTTGAGGTTTAGGAGAAAGCGGGAGAAAGATATGCACCTTGAGGGACGAAACGGGATGAGGCTCGGGTGTGTTCCAGAAAACAGAGAGAGAGAAAGCACTGGGTCCTCCGTCCTGAGAGCTTTTATGTGGGGTCTCGGGGAAGGATCTCAGTAAAATATTCCTCAGTTTTTCAGGTGTGCACCTCATGGTCTGTCTCCACTGATTGGTTCCTGGGGATCATTAGTCAGTACAGCTGGTCCTGATGTCAGCCATGGCATCACCTTCTGATTTTGCTGCCTCTCTGGGCCTGGGGCTGAAACAAAGCTGACACCTAGATGTCATCTTTCAGGAGTTAATGCTTAAGGGAGTGGTTGTGCAAGGGCTTATAGTTTTGCCTGTTGCTAGGCACCCAGGGCCCTCTGCTCTGGTAACCCTCTGTACCCAGCTGATTGTTCTTACTACAATCCAACTACTTTTAATTACTGAGCATATATAAGATAACTTTTAGTATTCTTTTAATAACTTATATAAATGTTATATTAGATGAAAAATATAGGAAAATTATGATAAAATGAATCATGATAGTTCACAGAATAGAAATGATCCAGAGGATGTTTGTAATGAAGGTCATGAGATGTGATTGCCTTCCATTTACCTTCCCTTCCTTATTTGTGAAAATAGGGTCTCAACTCATATCCATGGTTATGGTATGGCCCCATCCCCAGTGGCCCACCATTTCAACAAGATGGAGTTGATACTGAGCCTTCCTGGAAATGAGCCTTCTTAGCACTGTGAGACCATACTATCTGACCAAAAGGTTTATCATCAGTGCATCCCTCTCATTGATTTATGGCCAAAAGTGGGAATTGTGGATGAAAAGGGGGTTCTACAGAAACTAACTTTATGGGTTATCTGATCATAAATTCCTAACTGGCTAGGTCATGGTGGATATGCATGACCCAGACATAAAACCTTTTTAGTAAATGGTTTTATCTTTAGCTTAAGCAAGTTCTGTCCATTGTTTTTATGCATCTATGTTAACATAGCTTTGAAATAAAGTATAACCACTCTCAAGAGAACACATAATCTTAACTACCCTGTAATCCAATTCCTGCCTTGCTTTCTCTCACCTTAATGTAACTTTCCTTATGTTCCCTCCTTAATTTTAAATGTATAAAAGAAACTGCAAAAGTGTCATTCTCCAGAGCATTTGAGATCTTGCTTCCTGGCCATTGTCATCAGTTTTTACTCAAATCTATAATAATAAAAGTGTAATATGCTAATTAGACCAGACAGCCAAACGGCCTTCCAGATGTCCTCCCGGACATCCTTCTGGACTAAGCTGGGGCTGCGAGGGCCGAACCCCTTGCACAAATTTTGTGCATTGGGCCTCTAGTAAGTTTATAAAAATTCTATATAGGTTTGAACATTTCTTACATTGACACAACAATCATAGAAGGGCATTGATTATTTTCAGAAGATCTGTAATTTATTCTCATCATTGTTATTAATAATTTAAGTTCCCTGAAGTCCTATTTTCTCACCTGTGAAAATGGTTGTTGAAAGTTCTATCTCATGGCTTGAGAAGAATATGACTTTAATGTCCCCAGGATCTGCTGAATAATAAGTGGCAATGGGTCCATGCTCATTGAGTCACACTCTACCTCTCTGCTGATACCTGCCTACAAGAAAAGAAAATGCATTTTGGTCTCCCAGGTATCTACCTCTTTTAATCTCAGCTGTTATCCATGCACCTTATTTCCTTATTTTTTTAACCTAAAAGTAAATGCATGAATAAATAAATAAATAAATAAATAAATAAATAAATAAATAAGAGGGAAGCAAGAAAAATGATCAAAATATATCACAGCTTTGCTCATGATGGTTGTTCTCAGAAGAAGATAAAGAGAAACGGTAAACATCAATGGACTGGAGGCAGTACAGACAAGGTACATAACTGTCTCCTAAAGATGCCAAACAGGAAAATTTACAGCTCCTTACACACCCACAGCCAGGGTAAGTTGGGAAATAAGAAAAATAAAAACAAAACAAAAGATAAAACACAAGGAATAACAACATTAAAAAAACACATATACACACAGATGGCTGTTGGGTGGTTCCCAGCCATCCTGCTGTAAAACTATATCAAGTAATTAAGATGACAGATGGAGTGGAAGAATCACCCAGAGCCAGCTAAGGCGGGGCTTCTGACTGACTCTAAGATAAAACATCCTGGAGCCTTGAGTGAAAGGATGTGAGGTTTTTTTGTTTGTTTGTTTTGATGCCTTAAATTGATCAACTCCTACATCCCGCCCCCCCCCCCACCCTCTATTGACTTCCTGGACTACTTTGGGAAAACCAATCTTCCTATTAGTTTGTTTTTTTAAAATATATTTTTATTGATTTCAGAGAGGAAAGGAAAGGGGGAGAGAGATAGAAACATCAATGATGAGAGAGTATCATTGATTGGCTGCCTCCTGCACGCCCCCTACAGGGGATCGAGCTCGCAATCCAGGCATGTGCCCTTGACCGGAATTGAACCCGGGACTCTTCAGTCTGCAGGCCGATGCTCTCTATCCATTGAGCCAAATCGGCTAGGGCTATTCCTGTAGATTTTAAGTAGGGGTGAAACTTCCGTTATAATTTTAGAGGATGGCATGGCTGGGGTGAGCTATGGAATGTTTAAAAAATTAAATTAAATTTTAAAAAAGCTGAATCATCTACTTTGCCTTAGTTGCCCCTATTTACTTGTACACATTTGTCCCTCTAACTGGTATACTTTGTACTGTGTGGCAAACTCCTAGTCATTTTTCCAGACCCAACTCAGGTCTAACTTCCATGTGAAGCTTTTACTTTCCCTCTCAGCCTGAAGTTACTCCTGACTTTGTGTTTCCATGGCTTTTTGTATATATTTTCATTTGTAGAACTTATAAGGCATTTAATATTTTATGGTTTATCTTTCCCTCTAACTAGAACTGTCCGAGTATCTTTATTTTCCCCATAGCAAGTAGCACAACTCTTGATTCATTAGGGGCAGACAATGTACACTAATAAAATAAACAAAGGAGCCCTAACCAGTTTGACTCAGTGTATAGAGAATTGGCCTGTGGACTCAAGGGTCCCAGGTTCGATTCCGGTCAAGGGCATGTACCTTGGTTGCGGGCACATCCCCAGTGGGGGGTGTGCAGGAGGCAGCTGATTGATGTTTCTCTCTCATCGACGTTTCTAACTCTCTATCCCTCTCCTTTTCTCTCTGTAAAAAATCAATAAAATATACTTTAAAAAAAAAAGGAGTAGATGAGTTGGTTGGCCTTTTCCCTTCTCTTCCTGACACTACAGGCATAACTAGTACTTTCTGGAGCACTTTGAGGACCTGCCACTGCCATGTGCTATTCTTCTGGCTTTCCCTGTGTGAATTTCCCTGGCCTCTGTCATGTAGGTCATCACTTTTGTAGGCTGGAGAGTGATCAAACATGGGTGTTGGAAGTCAGCCCCACCACTGAGTCACAGTGCCTCTGGGTGCTGTGGTTTCACTCCCTATGATAGGTCTCCCTGCAGCATTCTTGTAAGGTGAGTTTTCTTTCTCATTATCTTTCCCTTATAAGGTGCCAGAGGGAATGATTGATCAGCACTGAGGGCCACAGATGGAGGAACAGTAGCTAGGAGACTTTGCCTAAGGCTATGGAGTGGTCTGAAATCTTATAGTTAACATCTGGTGAGAATGTCATGACTCAGTGCCCTATTTATTCTCCACCCCAGGTTTCTTTACCCATCAGCTCTCTTCATTCTGCCAGGCCTGGACTTCAAGACCATGAGATAGAGTGATATGATTCTATGACTGAGCCACTGGCTACATTCTGGATTTGTTCAGGAATGCACAGTCTTAAGTGAATTTGCCTTTAAATGACTAGAAGAGGACATGATTCTTCACTGAGTACCCTTTGAAACTAGGGCACTTTTGGGAGGCTAGTTGTCAAGTAAAGTGTGACATAGAATGGTCCAGAGACTACAAAATAACCAAATGTCAATAACACTCACATGGGATGTCTTTTTGACTAATTAAAAGACTTGTATTCCACTGTATACTGCCTTCTATAATATGTAATTTAAAATATCTACTTAGGATAAAATTAATAAATTGTTCTGTGTTTAACATTAGAAAATATGGAAAGAAACACACACACACACACACACACACACACACACAAACATTTATCCCACCATTTAAAAATCACTACTGTTGGTTTTAGATATTTCTCCATATTTTTTAACATAGTTTCTCATCCTATATAATAAAAGGGTAATATGCAAATTGACCAAATGGCGGCACGACCGGTTGCTATGACGCACACTGACCACCAGGGGGCAGGCGCTCAACGCAGGAGCTGCCCCCTGGTGGTCAGTGTGCTCCCGCAGGGGGAGCGCTGCTCAGCCAGAAGCCGGGGATCAAGGCTGATGAGCACAGCTGCAGTGGTGGGAGCTCCCTGTGGGAAGTGGTCTAAGCCATCAGTGGGTCATCCCCTGAGGGCCCCCAGACTGCAAGAGAGCGCAGGTCGGGCTAAGGGACTTCCCCCCCAAGTGCACAAATTTAGTGCACCAGGCCTCTAGTACTTTAATAAGGGAATAATTATTATCTTATTTAATGAACAAAGGATTATAAGGTGCTGAGATCATAAGATGCCTAGAAGAATAGTTTAGGAACTGGAAGATTCAGGCATCTGATCATTTCCTACATGATCTTGGCTACATCTTATAATTTTTTTGATCCATAATTCCCCTCTCCCCCCAAAGCAGGTGAGAAAAGTCAGAGCCAATGTCAATGCTAGCTCAAAGCCCTGAGAAAAAGGTTGATCTTTAAATTCTAAGTATTAGTGTGATTAAAAGTTCATGTACATTTAATTGGTAAAGATACCAACTAAATTAACCTTTAACTTTAGGCACACTGCTGGGATTTGTATAAATTAAGGGACTGTCTTATGAGTTAATTATTTACCTGAACTATAACCTTTTTCACTTGCCCCAAAATTTTGAAGTATAAGAAGGGAAGGGAATAAGGTAGCTCAAAAGACAGTGAGATGAGAGATTGGCTACCATTCTGATTCAAGAAATAGCCAAAGAGTGAATCATGCCATCATTCAGTCCTACACTAGTAGTGAACTATAGTGTGAAAGGTAGTTTTCTGCATCCAAATGACCACATATCTTATGATTTTAACATACATATTCTGTGGGCCTCACGCCCCCTCCTCTGATGCCCAGACACCATCACAAAGGAATTCCTATGAAATAGGCAATTCCCAGTCTTGGTCAGAGGAATGGCACCCATCTTCAGTATCTACACCATTAGACTGTAGGAGCTATTGGGCAAGAAAACAAAAAGGTTTAGGTTTTTCATTTTTGCATTGCTGGTCTGTGATCTCTTGAGACTTTTTCCACCATATTTTTATTTTAGTGAAAAGTTGCTTTCTGTGTAGGAAGAAACTTTGATTCTGGGGACCAAAGGGACCAAGGTAGGATGCAAAAGAAAAAGTCAGAGCTGGAGTTTTGGCTTAGCCCTGGGCTCTGGGCTCTGGGTTGTATAACCAAGTTTAAGGTGGAAGACAGGAGGCTTTCAGGGCAGAAGTTCCATTCAGGAATAAAGACGGGGTATTAGCAGGAGCATTCCATGTGTCCTATTGTGGATTGGCAGCAAAAGGCAGAGAACTCTTTAGGCATATAATTTACAAAAATACCCAAACATCGTTTAAACTAAACTGTGTTGAGTAATGGTGATAACAGTGATGGGGATGATCATAATTACTGCTCTTGAGTGTGTTCTGTTTGCCACTTGGCATGCATTATTCTCTTGACAACCCCATAAGATAGGTATTATTTATTTCATTGCACAGATGGGAAGATAATGTTTATATAGAAGGTAAACAACTCTTTCAAGATCACCCAGCTAGTTAATAACTGTACCAGAAAGTGGGGGTTTTCACAGCCTGTGAACTTTTTATCACTACTTGCTATCCCCATTTTGGGGTGAAAGCTTTGGATTTGGCCCATGATCACGGCTACAGCCCCTGAGCAGAGAATGCAGGATGCAAAGGCTGGGTTCTCTGAAGACTCCAAAATGTTAGCACTACTGATCCAAAAAGCCCTCACAAGCAGATCCAACTTCACTGGGTGGTAGAGCTGGATGGCATTTTGTAGCAAAGGCTGCCACCAGAAGGGTAGGATTAGCCTTCATGAATTGCAAATTATTTCCTAAGGTGTTCTCTAAGGGAAGAAAGACTGATGGGTGGGGTCTCAGACAGATGGGAGAAGGTGCAGTGGGGCCTGGAATAGATGCAGGCAGGACACTGATAGCTATTTCCTGCATCTGTCAGGGCAGATCACAGCTCACTTATCTTCCTTCAGCTCCAAACAACTACTTTTTTTTTGAAAAGAAATTATCTTTAAACAAATGTGGCACCAGTATCCTGCCTCCCTGATTAAAAGGAGGATGAAGACAAAATGATTCCTGGCCTTGGAAGCCAGCGTCTCCCAGGGAAGTGGCCCTCTCCCAGTGGCAGCCTAGCTCTCCACTTTTGAACCTGCCTCTAAACCTGTTTGCTCTCAGAACCCTATTAAGATCTATGCTCGCTGCCACAGGCTGGCCCAGCGAGGCCGCTCATGCTGAGACCATGGCTGGCTTCCCAGGCGAACAACCTCGACAATCAATGACATCAACCCAATTAGCAGCAGCACCCACTTGTGCAAGCAAGGCTTCCCTGCTGTCTTACCCATGTCTGGAAAAGGGCTCCCGGGCCTTGGTGGGGAAGCTGATGCATTGAGAGGCTAAATGTTTAGCAGTGACCTTCTCTCAGAACCCTCTTGTCTTAGAGATAAGTGAAAGAACTGGAAAAAGACCAATCTCTTACACCATAGTTTGCCAAGCAGCCAGCAGTTCATAGTGGTTTTCAGATGGTTCCATTGGGAAGGAACACAGTCTTCCCTCAGCACCTAGTGAATGATCAGAGGTGCAGCTTTATCAGATTTTGCCTTCAGTAATGAGGCTGTGTTTGCCTGCCTCTCACAGAACACTGACTAAGGACAGGGCCCTCTGCAGAAGGCGGGAGGTGGGTAAGGAAATGAAGCAACTGTTTTCTTTGGCCTCACATGCCTGCTTTCCAACTTTACCGAGAAACAGAAGTCTGGGTTCAAAGGCAATATCTAACCATGCATTGGCTGCTGACCTTGAGCAAGTTGCTTAAACTTTCTGAGCTCTGGGTTTTATTTGCTAAAAATGTGATTATACAAACCATAGGGATGAAGAACAAACCAGTGATTGCCCAAAAGTCGGGTTGGGAATAAATGATGGCCAAGGGCAGCATACAGGTGATGGAACAGTGATTGTAATTGTGACCACAGGACTCTGTGCACTTGTCAAAACTAATATAACTGTACACTAAAAAGGGTGTGTGCATTTTAAAAATAAATTTAAAAAATGGAATTAAGCTATTTTTTAAAGGTCAGTTATAAGGATCTATAATAATAAAAGCATAATATGCTAATTAAACCGGAGAGCAGAGCAACCTTCTGGACATCATTCTGGACGTCCTTCTCAATGAAGCCGCGGCAGCGGAGGCAAGGCAGAGTGGTTAGGGGTGATCAGGCAGGCAGGCAGGCAGGCAGGCAAGCAGTTAGGAGCCAGCAGTCCCGAATTGTGAGAGGGATGTCTGACTGCCAATTTAGGCCTATCCAGCAGGGATCCCTGTGGGAACGAGCCTAAACCGGCAGTCGGACATCCCCCAAGGGGTCTATTGCGAGAGGGTGCAGGCTGGGCTGAGGAAGCCCCCTGCCCCCCATGCACGAATTTCATGCACCGGGCTTCTAGTAAAGATGATAAAAGGTTTGAATGTACCTGGAAAAATGAATGGTCCATCTGTGTCCTAAGTATATGTCAGGGTTTTGTTGTTGTTGCTTTGTTTTTCCTTTCTTTCCACATTTGTTTTTCTCACCCATAGAATGGGAAATAAAATATTACTCCTCAAAAGCATAAAAAGTTTTACTGTCTTCATAAACGTGATGCAATGATAATATGAGATTATGAACATAAAAACTTTATTAGTAGTCAAGATGTAGCAATTCATTCACTCATTCATTCATCTGCATTTTTGAATTGTTGTGTTAGATCCTGTGGTAGGCCCTCTATGCGGCCTGCTGGATAAGCATAACAGAGCCAGTTTCTCCACTAGTGCAGCTCATAGCCCAGGGAGGAAAGCAGTTGAAAACCTGCTATCTGTGTAAAGTTGTGGTGGCTATAGAAATGTTCTAAGGGACAGCTCATGCAGCCCTTCAAATAGTTTCTGAAATCAGACTTGGAAGGGAAGTAAGACATGAGCCCAAGGGGCAGTAGGGAAAGTGGAAGGGTACTGCAAGCTGAGGAACTATATGTGGAAAGATCTGAAAGTGAGGGAGACCAAGGCTCAGTCCAGAACAGAGCACTTTTTATTTCCAGTTGGGGTTAGAGATGGCTCATTTTGAAGATGCTAGCCTTCAACTGGAGACTGGACCAAGTGGCCATTAGGGAGTCTTCTAATCTCATGGGCATATGACCAACCTTGTGTTGGTCAACCTTGTCTCCCTCTTTGTACCCACTCCACTATGGCCTTGGTTCTTTTATTCTCCTTCAGTACCTGGATCAGAACCTAGAAGAAAGTTTCTCCCTTGGGAGAGACTTTTAGTTTGCTTGCATTTGCTTTTGCATAATCATCCAGCTTCTAGCCTCAGGTTTTCACTACCAGACAGGAGGTGACAGGAGTCATGGAAGGGGTTCAAATCCTCTGAGGCTGCTAGATGATGTCAACCGCATTACCAGAATCAGCACTGTCTTCCTGGCAATGCCCCTCGGGTATCTGCCCCTGTGTGGAATTCTTTCATGTGACATTTGGCTGGCAGAAATTTTGCTTCTTCTTGCCTCTTTTATCCCCTGCTGAAAAAGGAAGCAGAATCAACAGTGGGGCAAAGTCCCAGTTCTGCTGAATAAACACTTAAAGGCTAGGACTGATCATCTACTACTGTGCACCAGGATGGTCATTAAATAATCCCAGACTATTTATACATAGCCATTTCCCGAAGCTCAGCTCCTGGACCATCCCAACTCTTGCTGCCCTAGCCACTTCAATCCATCCTCTAGGACCCCTGGGACATTCTCACAGTCTAGCAACTGATAGGGTAAAGCTTGCCATGAAGGGCCTCCCCTGGACACTGGCCACCAAGTGCTTTATTTGTCCTGTTTGGTTAGAATAAACCGGTTGTTCTATATTGTAAATATCACCTCTCTGGTAGAAGGAGGACAATTTATGAACTTACTTTTCCTGAGCAAATCATTTCTTTCTTTATGGGCTTCTATTAGTCAACCAAAATTAAAATTATTATCGTTGGTACATGGAGTTTTGGGACTTGTTTACTTCTCAGGTCTCTTTCACCTTTAACAGTCTATGACTCTGTACACTATGATAATATTCAGATTCCTGTATCTGAGGCCGGACTAGTTCTAGTACTCATCCAGAGGGAGGAGTTGATAGTCTGTATCTAATATGAGTAGGAACTTCTCAGAATCATAGATCCATAGCATTTTAGAGCTGAGAGCAACTTAGAGTTCACCCAGCAGGCTTTTCGAAATGTTTCACAGAGTTCCTGGGAATCCACAGAGGTAGATGAAGAGGGCCAAGTGGACAGGGCTTCAAAGTCCCGACTGCTTCTACCCAAACATCCCTGATATTTCCTGTTTTAGATGGTGCTATTATTTCTAAGAGTTTATTCAAGAATATTTCTGTGTTTGGGGAACAAATCTTAAAATCCTGACTTGGCAATCTGCTCTCACTAGGTCCCTAATGAGATTACTTAACCTCTTTGAGCCTCCGTGTCCATATCTGTAAAATGGAACCAATGAAACCAGCTCCCAAGGTGTTAGAGCACAACAAAAGCTTTCACCTGCCATGAACTAGGGGTGTGGTATCTACTGGCTGGCTCTAAATCCAATGCTTGGTTACTTCCTTGAGGTGGAACATAAGTTCCCAGAGCCTTTCTGTAAAGACTGAGGGGGATGAAACACACACACACACACACACACACACACACACACACACACACCTGGAACTGCCAAAAGGATATTTCAACAGCAACAATTGCACTTGCAACACTTGCTATTGCTGTGTTACCAAACAAGGTGACAATAGCAAATTCCATTCAACCACAACAGCAGGGAAGATCACCCTGATAATCACTGCAACACCAGGGATTTGGTTACTGCAAGTAACTCGCTGACCTTATTGGGCTCAAGTCTGTATCTACACAGTAGCTACACAGAAGTTGAATAACCGGTCTGGTTCCTGGCATTCAGGGTGTGGCAGCTATAGCGCTTCTAATGTCTTCTTTAAATTGGCTAATTCCACCATCTCCCCACATACCCTCTCCAAGATGGTGTCTTCTATCCGAGACAGCATGAAATGAACAAAAAGAGGTGTGCATCTTGAATTACTTTCCTTTTCTAAAGGGGTGATACTTTTCTGAATGGAACAGCCTAGAACTTCCTAGAATCTCTGCTCCATGAAACCTCTGTTTTCATATGACTAATTAGAGAATCCACCTACTCTGGAGGCCATGAAGCGGGTGTGAGGAAAGATTCCAAGCAGTGTTCTAATCACAAATTGTATCAGTCACGGCTCTGTAATCAGATGGGGTTGGCCCGCCCTTGGTGTCATTTTCCAGGCTGTTGGGGCAACGGATCCTTGGTTTGTGTTCAATCCCAGCCCTAAAATGAATTGTCGAGTCAGCTGGGCCAGTCATCTGCCTTCTTTGCATTTCCTCATAAATGGAAATTTCATGTTTCTTAAACATATTTTTTTCCTCAATTGGAACTTAAGCTATGTTTCTCTTTCCCTTATTAATGTTTTCTTGCTTCTGAGCCCTGTTTAATGACAAATTTAGATTCTGGTTCTTATCTGTCATTGACTGGCAAACTTTGAAAACACCACTGTTTGTGACTCCTAAAAGGTCACTGAGCCCAACGCTTCATTTTACAGTTGGAGAAAATAAGAACTGGAGGGAGAAAGTCATTTTATCAAAATCACCCAAATCCTGAGTGGCTGAGCTAAAACTTGTGACTCAGTCAACTGTCTCTTCTACTGTGTTTGTTCACTCATTTATTTAATCACTTAGACATGCATTCAATCTATCTATCTATCTATATATATATGTATATATATATATATTTTTCTTTCATTGATTTCAGAGAGAAAGGGAAAGGGAGAGAGAGATAGAAACATCAATGATGAGAGAATCATTGATCAGCTGCCTCCTGCATGCCCCCTACTAGGTAGTGAGCCTCCAACCCAGGCATGTGCCCTGATCAGAATCCAACAGTGACCTCCAGATTCATAGGTCAATGCTCAACCACTGAGCCATACCAGCTGGGCAATAACTATTTTTAATTTCTATTCCATACCATGTACTATTCTAAACTCCAGAAATAAAGTGATGAATAAAATTTCTACCCTAGAAACTGTATTCTGAGTAGAAGGGGACAGACAATAGACTAAGTAAATTAGATGAACTGTAAATAGGAAGTTAGATGGTGATAAGTGTTATGAAAATAAATAAAGCAGAAATGGAGAGTGGGAATGTCAGGTAGAAGAGCTCAAGTATAAAGCAAAGTCTTAGAAGACCTCCCTAAGAAGGTTAGCTTGGATCTCGACTTGATGGACTTGATAGATGAGCCATGTGGACACCTGAGGGAAGAATAGTTCAGGCATAAACAACAGTAAATGGAAAGGCCCTGAGGCAGAAGCATGGTGGGTGTGTTGTAGGAACAATGAGGAGGCCAGTGCCACTGGAGCTGACAGGAGCTTATAGGAGGTAAGAACTGAGAGGTAACTGGCTCAGATCTGTGGGCCACTGGAATGACTTGGCCAGTGAGATGGAAAACCAGGGGAGGATTTTGAGCAGAGGAGTCACGTGATCTGGAAGTGGCACAAAGACAGTTACTGTGGATCGCAGAGAAGATGGACATAAAAACTCAGTAATGAGGCAAGTGAGAAGGGTCATGGAAGGGAATGAAGGGCGGAGCTGACTGCTCAGCAGAGACACGGAACTTAGCCTGGAGCTTTATCGCTGTATCAGGTCTGGAAGGCTTCCTAGAGGAAGAAGTTTGCAAGAAAAAAACAGCCACCAGATGTAGGGTGACCACCTCTCCAGATCTGCTGGAGATAATCCTGGTTTGAACACTCCTCAGTCCCCGGAAAACCAAGACAGTTGGCCACTGTATTATGAGAGTTTCCTGGTAAAGTTGGAGAGGTGGTGGGAGGTATGAAGGGGTTCTAGAGCAGAGAGAACAGGTTATAAACATCTGAGAGGCAGGAGAGGGTGATGCTGGAGGTGGGAGTATGGGAGGAGTAGACAGGGCCCCAATGTGCACAGTTCTGTGGGCCAAACGTCTGGAAGGAAAAGCTGTGCCCTGTGCTCAGCCCTATGGCCTGGAAGTTCAGAATAAACAAGCCATGGGATTCATTATCAGTGGAAAGGTTTTAAGCAAGGAATTGTAACACTAATAACCTGTCAGTTTTATTCCTCCCCTCAGTTTCCTTATTGTAATAGAGCCATAAACAACCCCCATCATTTGTAAGTTTCTGATGAAAACTGAAAAGCAAGAAATCAATACACAGAATGGGGAAATAAATTTGCATCAAAACATTCCATTTGAGTGTTCAGTTGCTACTGGAAAGTCCTCATGTCCAACAAGGTCACGTTCCCTAGAAAACTAGTTTGTTTTTTAATTTCTGTTTGTATTAATGATGTTATTGTTTTACTAACCTCAAAATCTCAGACACGTGATTTTTATATTCTTTCCTTGCTGATTCTGTCAGCCACTAAATCCTTATTTCTTTTTTCTTCAAAATATCTCTCCTTAGTTCTTAACTCTTATGTCCCATCTCTGAGAACCTGGTCAGACTGTCCTCACCTGTGCCTGGCAGTGGTGGGCTGGCTAAGGGTCTGTGCGTGGGGGCAGAGGGAGGGAGGAGTGGGTGCAGGCGATAAGGGGGTGTGCTGTCTGAAGGAAATTTAAAAACAACCAATTTAAAGTCAGTTTGCTTTGTATTATTTCTTTTTTAAAAATATATTTTTATTGATTTCAGAGAGGAAAGGAGAGGGAGAGAGGAAGAGAAATAGCAATGATGAGAATCATTGACTGGCTGCCTCCTGCACGTCCCCCCACACTGGGGATCAAGCCCGAAACCCAAGCATGTGCCCTGACCAGGAATTGAACCGTGACCTCCTGATTCATAGGTCATAGCTCAACCACTGGGCCATGCCGGTGGGGCTGCTTTGCATTATTTCTATGAACCAGCCGTTAATGGCCAGGATAAAATCTCCCACCTCAACCTCTAATCCTGTTGTTTCCTTCATTGGTCTTCCTGAATCCTGTTCTTTTTCTCCCAATCCTCATATGCCAACTTTGCTATGCAACTACAGTGAATAACCACGCATCCCTAGCTGCCTGAAACCTCAGAAGCCTTCCTGAGGTTTACAAGATCAAGCCCCAATACCACAGTTTAGCTCTCAGTCAAGCCCTCAGAAACCCAAAGCCAGCCCAACAGCTGAAGCTTATCCTGTTACTCTGCATCCCAGACCCTGTTTGCTAGGAGACTCTGTGCCACAAAAGCCGTGGTTTCCTGCTGCATTTGCTGGGAGGAAACTAGTTTTCAACCCCAGCACACCAGATACCACTTCTGTGCCCTTAAGCAAGTCACTTTCCCTCTAAGAAACTCGATATTCTCATTAGCCAAATTAGGTGAATACATCTCTAGACTGAAGCCACAGGATTGCAGGAAGGGCCAAATGAGACCGTGGTTAGGAAATCATCTGCCCATGTGAGCCAAGATGATGATTGTAAGTGGTGGAGATAATAATTGTCAGAGTAGTGGCTGTCACCATTCTCGTGTTGTTCATGGCAATACATGACTGTTTTTGCTGTCCATTTTTCCTTTACTTCTCCCATCTTTGCCATGCCATACCCTACTCATCATCTAGAGTAGACCAACTTCCTCAAAAATCCTTCCCTTGCTATTTAATATTTAAGCCTACCCTGAACTCTGCTCTTTTCAAAAACTTGCTTGCTCCCTGTGCTCCCTAGTTCTCTCTCTGTAGCCATGTGGCCCTAGCAGCCCTGGGGTGGATAGCCACGGGGACTCTAAAGGCAGGCTCCACGTGGGAGCCTGGATACCACAGCACAAGGGATTGCAGCCTGGAACACAAGCTAATCTAGCTGGGGATGGTGAAAAGGCTGAACTGGACTAAGCTTTACTATGGCACAGGACCTCTGGACATTGGCCCTGTTTCTGGCCCTGATTTTCCATGGGGGGACAGGACAGACAGAGATGGGACACTGGAAATCCCGGAGCTGCCTTCTATTTTCACCCAAATAAATCTTACCTCCTGACCCCATCCTCCCTTGTGGGTCCCCGAAAATGCTTTTTCTCACAACACCAAGGACCCCACTTCCACCGGCAACAGAGGCACCTATTTTTTACCCCTTAAAGCAAAATATGCTGATAGTGCCCTCTGCTGCTCAGTAATGATTCTCTTTTCTACACAGTAGAAAAGCAAGTGAGAGAATGCTTAGTAAAATAAATAGATAGGAATTGTGTCTTTCCCCTAGCCAGCGTGGCTCAGTGGTTGAACAGGTCACGGTTCAATTCCTGGTCAGGGCACATGCCCCGGTTGTGGGCTTGATCCCCAGTGTGGGGAATGCAGGAGGCAGCTGATCAATGATGCTCTCTCATCACTGATGTTTCTCTCTTCCTCTCAGAAATCAATAAAAATATTTTTCTTTTTTTAATTGTGTCTTTCAGTGTGCTGGGATAGAGAGGACTGGGAATAGCTGCTGAAAGGCCCCAGGACAGGTGAGGCCAAAGAGTCAGATGGCCAGAGACGGTGGGTGCAGGAAAGCCAGACATCTCTTTACACTGGTGATTGACAACCTGTTTGGAATCAAAACATCCTCCTGATTTTGTATAACAAGTTTCTCTTCTCCTGTGCCCCTACCCCAGAAAAACATGTTACTTACGACCAGAGATGCTTTTTAAATCCAATTGTATGAAAGTTAACTTTGAAGGTTTCAAGATGCTTCGTGGGAGAATGCATTTTTTAAAAAATGTCATGAGAGCTGGAAAAGGATTGCTAGAGAAATCTCAGCCTTATTTATTTTCCTTCTTGTTAGATGCGCTGATATGTAGTAAAAATAACAATAGACTTTTAATAATTGCCTGTTGTGTGTTGGCATTTTTGTTCCATTATCTCAGTTAAATCTCACGATAACTCATCAGATAGGTATTACTAGCCCTTTACAGATGAAGACATTGAAAATAAGGGCAAGAAATATGTCCATTATTCCTGAGTTAATAAGAGGCAGCAAGGGGGCCTAAGTGTAGGTGGCACAATCCTGCCTTCTTCCCTATTCTACCCTGACTCCTCTCATGATGGGGCTCTGGACTAGCAACCAAGCTGCCTGGGTATAAATCCAGATTCTGCCGAAACCAGTTTGGCTCAGTGGATAGAGCGGCCAAGCAGCCTGGGTATAAATCCAGATTCTACCAGTAACTTGTAGTAAAGTCCAGTAAGTAAATTTCCTTTCTGGGCCTCAGTTTCCCCAACTCTAAATGAGAGGTGTTGGACCAAATGCTCTCTAAGGCCCCTTTCACCTTGCAGTCTGTTACTGGTAGTGGCAGTCATTTACTGAACTCTAAATACAAAGCCTTGTTGTGAAGATGATTGGTTCTTGAGGGTCCACCCCAGGCTTGATCTTCCCAGTTTAATCAGCTCTGAACAGTTCAATGTTGGTTTCAGATAAGCAATGACCAAAAGCACTCTATGCTGAGCTTTGCAGGCCATTTGAATAGTTTCCTATTTAATTTGTACATCATTTTGCATGTAAATGATGCACCACCACCGCCCCCCCCCCCTACAGAGTCCAAACCATGATGCTGATTCTGAGGGCAGGGCAGGGTGAAGTTTTCAGCATGCCAGCTTGTCCCATGTGACAATAACTAGGCGTTAGTTGGTGAGTGCCCTGGTGGGCAGTGTGCCCCAGGTTGATGGGCCCATCTTGATAGGGCAGTGTCCCCAGGAAAAGCCTCTCTGAGTGCTGCTGAGCCTTTGAAGTGGCTCACCAGTGCTTCAACGCCAAGTTCATGGTACAAGGAGCAACATCTGATGTACTTTTATTACCTTTAGAGACAAAAACATTACTCAGAAGCCAAACGTCTGGAAGGAAAAGCTGTGCCCTGTGCTCAGCCCTATGGCCTGGAAGTTCAGAGAAGGCTCCCTCCGAGCGCTCCTGCGAGGAATCCCGAGCTGCCTGAGCAGAGCTGCCATCAGACCTGGCACATCTGAGCAGGCGCAGCAACCATCTTGCTGAAGACCGTAGCCTCCTTCTGAATCTCCATGGGGTGTGGAAGAGTGTTGAGGCTTGGGGTCATATAAGTCTATGATAATTCCTCCTGCCTCCTAGCTCTTCATAAAAAGTGGTCAGTACTGCAAAGTATCTTTAGAGAGTACAATCACTTGTTTTTTTGTTTGTTTTGTTTGTTTGTTTGTTTTACTTAGGAAACACATCTACTGTGAGTTTGACTTAAGTCAAATTATTCATCTAGTCTGGGTTTCTTTTTCCCTATGCATGACTAATGGTCCAGTCTACCCGGGTGCTGTCAAATGCTTAGTGACCACAGTGGTGGCCAGTGAGGGGAAGGGGGACATTCCTCCAGGAATCTTGACTGTCTCTAGTCAATGCCTCCATGCCTGTTCTTCACTGGGGGCTAAGGAGCTAACAGTGTAATGAATTGAAAATGAAGACTACTCAGTGCAATTCTGCTAAAAACACACTTTTACCTTAGATCTGGAGGGGAGAAAACGACTAAACAACTTTTATTTAGTTATCCATATTAACTTCAAGGAAGCATAATTCTAATTCATATTATTTGTGAGAAAAGCATGTCCTGAAACTCTGAACTTCAAGTGCAATAGAAATACTGAGGTCTGTTCAGTAAACATTGCTACACACTGGAAATATCATGAAAGCCCGGAATATTACTCTGGTGACCAGAAGCCTTGAAGTTGGCTTCTAAGCCTCGGGAACTCTATAATTTATTCTAAATGTAAGCAGTATGATTGCCTAAGTCTTAGGCCCTAAGACCTTCAAAGGCTTTTGCAAAGTTTAGCAAACCAAAAGCAGGTACAGAGAACACACATAGTAAGGGTGTTGGACACTTATTGCATGGTGTCTCATCCAGTTCTCTGGTTTTAAATGAGGCAAATGGACTCCATTAATGCCTGTGGGGGATGATTTGCATCTAAACATTCCCAAAGCTTCTGACACCTGTTCTGTTTGACACTGGAAGCGATGCCCTTACTAAAGTATTACAGTTTTCTGGTTTTACTAAAAGCTTGACTAAATTTACCAGATGCTTTAGGTTTTTCAGACAACACACTTGAGCATTGTAAGCTTGCAGGAATCTCTTAATTATTTCCATTTCTGGGATGAATGCGGAAGGATTTGAGTAAGCAGACTGGGCCCAGGGCACGTGAAGCTTCTCGGACTAGCGGGCAGAAGAAAATGCCGCTGGGAGAGCTCGCTGACTTCAGTCTGAATGGGGGGGTTCCCTTCAGCTCATTTGCTTTCTGTAAGAAGCACGGTCCAGGTGGCTACACCCCACCCACTTACATATACCTGCTCACAAGGGAACACAATAAAACTGTATTTTAAACTGGTATTTATTTGGGTTTTCACAGGATTCACGAGAGGGCTTTTCCCAGGGCAATCTATAGAAAAGATCCCAATCCATCCACCTCCAAAGTCCAGTTTAATATGAACTCTCCCAACTTTCTGAAAGCTTAATATTTTTGAACCCAAAAATCATCCAGTTCAAATTCCATACTCTTTCAGTTGAGGACACTGTGGTGAAAGGAGAGGTCATCTGGCTCATCTGCTTTTGGGTGGTGGAACAGGCACTCGACACCCAGCTTAACTGTCACCTTCTCTGTAAGCCTTCCCTGTCCCCAGCTGCTCCCTCTCTGAACTAACATGACCTTTTGTGTACTTGCCTCTGCCCCAACTTTTCTATCACAGCACGTGCCTCACTTTATAGTTTTCATTTGTTTACATCTATGTTTTTCCACTTTACTTTGAATTCCATAAAAAAGGGTTAAAGACTTACTCATGTTTTGACTACCTCCCTAAAACCACTACTGAGGAGCCATTCAAAACTGCCTGAAGAATTAATTCATGAATGACCAGACCTTTACTTTACCACCTTCCCTGCGACGGTTCCTTTTCTCTGTGTACAAAATGAAGATTGCACTGATGTGTCTCGAGATAATTGTCCACTTACGTATGGCCAGTGTTTCAAGGCCCTAAAAGAGCTCTATAAATGCCAACCATGATTACAACCCTTTGAAACAATGGGATATATGATTTACAAGTGGAAAAAGATGAGACACAGCAGGTAATGTTTCTTGCCTGGTTCACATTTCTATCCCCACCCATCATCAGATAGTGATTCAGAGGTAAAAACATCAACTTGGGAAGAGTGAGGAGGGTGTAAGTAGGGTCTAGGTAGAATTTCCAGGACCCATGCCATCACATCTGATGGGGCCAAGGGCAAGGGCTCTCGGGTGGAACGATGCTATTCAATTCCCTTCTGAAGTGGAGACTCAGATGATCAGTTCTACCAGAGCAGAAGACGACTTGGGACAAGGACCAGAAATTTGTCCAAACCTATGGTACCTTCGACCTTCTCTGTGGTGACCTACCAAGAACAGGGAGGGCAAGGCTTGTCTTGTTCACCTTTTCTTCCCTCTCCCCGAAGGCGTATCACATCAAGTGGCCAGAAAAGGTGACTGTCTATTGACTGAACGGAGCATTCAGATTTCCTCCCTAATAATGTGTGTCAGGAAAAGAGGGGGCAGAAACGTTTTGTTTGGTTATTTTTCTGTGTGCCCTTAACAAGATCGCTGAAGGAAGAGGTGACTCACTGAGCCAACTTCTCATATGGCTGAGGTCATCATCCATTGTAGAGCGGAGCCAGAATCAATGATCAGATTGTTCCAGACGTGACATCGTCTGGCCTCAGAGGTCAGCAGCGGGCACAGAGAACACTGTGATTTCCCAGGGGGAGGAGGACTGGGGGAGGCTCTGACAGTGTGAATCCGCAGCTCAGCCCAGCAGTGAGCTCAGAAGTGGTTGATGTTACTTGTCTCTCTGTGTTTGACGAAATCAACCAGGCCCAAAACAAAACGAGCCCTGATGTCTCCTGTTGGAAACATCAAATTACCTGGGACTAGAGGATTTGTGGGCGGGCTGTGGGATTCTGTGGGAGGTCACTTCACATCACAGGCTTCTTGGCAGGAGCTGGAGAGGGAATCATAAACGTGGGCCCAGTCTAACTGACGCATTAAGGTTTTCTGCCACATGGCTCCTGTTTCCCCCGAATTCTGGATGTGGCAACAGTTCAAATCGTTTTCTCACTTCTCAGCCGAACCATTGTCAGTCACCTCAGAATGGTAATCCTTCGGCATAAGGAACTGGTGAGGTGGCCCCCATTACCTCCTTTCTTGACGTCAGTGAGGGGTTGTTTGCTATGGCTCTTCTGTGAAATATTCAGCATTTGGACTGCAATTAAAATTCATAGCTATGTATTATTAAATGGTACTGACTCATTCCATGACTTCTCCTCCACTGAATAAGTGCCAAAAAGTGCCATATCCACAGGCTGCATGAAACTAAAAGTTCCTTGTCAAACAATTTACATTCAGGGCTCCGAAGACAGCACATTACACATCCAAGAATATCACTCAGTGTTTTCTCAAGGGGAAATTTAAGTTCTGGATTCTTTCTGCTAGAGGGAGAGGAAGATGGCTCCTGAGAAGAACCTTCTTCCCTTTTGTGAGTTTCACGAAAGCAGTGCCTGGCTCACAGAATTTACTCAAAAATGGGCTGATCTGATTGAATTGTGTACCCCATATGCACTATATCTCAGAGAAGGGCAAATGTGCCTTCACACATAATTCAGCAGGAAAATAAAAGATAAAAAGTTTAGATTTTATTAAACCAACCAATTTTTCTTCCCCGTCATGTATTTAGTATTGGATATGTTTGGAAGCATGGCCGAGAGAGCAAACCACCCTAGTCCTTTTCTCCCCTCCTGTTAAAAAAAACTGTGCTTTTGCCTCAGACAAGGACACTCCATGCTCACCAATCACAGGCTCGCATCTCACTGTCCCCCACCTCCTCATCTGCAAAATGGGCACGTGAACAAGCTGTGTGTTACAAGCAATGAAATCACGTAGGTGAAAATAAAGCTTTGTAAAACCTCAGGCTTTTTATACACATGGTAATTCCCCAAGAGGTAGAGATTAAGAGTCCTAGACATGAAGTGATAAGTTGGGTTTTATAGCCTGGCCTGCCTCAAGCACATAGAATACTGTTGAGTGAAACTAGAGAAAGGCTCCCCTTGTAGACAGGCCCAGGTCTGCGGGTCCACAGATTGGGGAGCGAGCATAATTTTTGACAACTACAAAAGGCAGCTCTTCTTCTTGTGGATGTTGCCCTTTGCCAGGATTCCTGCCAGGTCTGCGGGTCCACAGATTGGGAAGCGAGCATCATTTTTGACAACTACAAAAAGGCAGCCCTTCTTCTTGTGGATGTTGCCCTTTGCCAGGATTCCTGTGCCCACAAGCCTCCTGGGCCAGGCATTCTCCCATCACTCCAATTCTGTCACCAGATCTCCCAGGCATGGGATTGAACTGTGACTTCTAAGACCTCCTTCACACCTTCACTTTGTAATTCTAAAAGCTACAAAAACTCAAATGGGCTCTTCTAGCACATGGACTGTCATTTTTCAGTTCAATTTTTTAAAGTCATCCGATGACACTCCCTAACTATTTGAATGAAATCATGTATGGTTTGATGTGGAGCAGATTAAAAATATAAATGCTTTCCAGAATAGATGATGTCCCAGGTGTAAAACAATATTGGTAACCTACAAAACAAGAAAAACTCCTCCGTTGTCAGCAAAGGTTGGGAGATATGGATCTACCACAAAGTAGATTTATGGAGGCCTTCACCTACTTTCTGTGGGGCTGAATGTCAGAATCCCTGCTGAAGCCCCTTGCTTGCTCAGAGCACCCAGAGCACCCAGAGCACCCAGGAAGTGGGACTGCAAGGAGCCAAGGGCTGTTTTCTTTGTTGATGCCCTGTTGCCAGAAAACAGAAATCAGATCCTTGCCCGGATCTTTCTATCAGCAGATCTGAGTGCCAGCAAACACTTCTCAGAGATAGCAAACAAATAGCAATCTACCTTTTCAGAGCTCAGAAACTTTTATGGCCTTAAAATTGGGTTTAAAGTTTTAAAATCACATCCTGTATAATAAAGAGCTATTATGCTAATTAGACTGAACAGCAGAACAACGATCCAAGCAACTTTCTGGACGACCATCCAGATGACCTTCCGGATGAAGCCAGGGCTGTGAGGGCCGAGCCCCTTGCATGAATTTTGTGCATGGGGCCTCTGGTATACATATAATGAACCTAGTCACACAAGTCTCAAAATGTTAGTAGAAATAAATGTGGTTGAATTTGTGAATATTTCCAAAACCAGTTCTTGTTGTTTGTTTGTTTGTTTGTTTAGAGCCAGGCTTCTGGAAACAAGTACAGCCAATTATGTCACTTATAGAGAAGAAAACTGGAGCCCAGAAAGGGAAGGAGAGTAGCTCCAGGTCACACAGCAGGGCATGTATGATCGCGCTGCGATTATAATCTAATGTTCTTTCCACTCTCCCATGATGGAAATGCAACTAGAAGGTTGGGTGGAAAACAGCACATAAATCACAATGACTCATTTGTTCAGTCTCAAGGATGAATGTTCTTATCACTCACTCAGATCATAAATGGCGGAAAGTCAATGTGAGTTTTAGAAAAAAAAATTCATTTGCTGCTTCTCTGAAAGGCTACAGCCTCTAGCACTGTCCATCAAAGAGGCAGATGACCTCCCACTGTCTAGGGCAGCAGGTTCCCCTTGGCTAGAACCACCCCAGCCCCATCCCACATAATGTCTCAGAATTGGCACCAAGGACCAGACGTTGTCTGGATGAACACCTCTGTTTGCTACCCATTTCTGTTTCTTCAAAAGCAGTGCTCCCAGCTCTTGCAGCCACAGAGCATCTGCCAGCAAAACTAATCATTGCCCAACGTTGCCCCTGGGTCATCTCCAAAGCTCCTGTGGGACCACAAAACCATTACCTGAAGATAAACCAAATATTTGGGAGAAGAAAAACAAATGCCAGATATTAAAATAAGGCTCCCTTTATTAAACCGACCAGTCACAAGAACAAGCCCACATGCTGGACAGTAGCAAAGAGGAGGGACCACCAAGCTATGCAGATGAAGACTAGAATCAATTAGAAATCCATTTTTCTCAAGATCAACATGCTCCTTCTCACCCGTGAACTCCACTCTCAGGCGACATGCTCAGAATCAGATGGGATTCAAAATTTTCTTCTAAACATCACTGGGGTGAAGATCCATTCTATTTCAAACCCCTAAGCAACCTCCAGAAGAACATGACTCCCAGGGAGTCCTTTCTGGAGCACTGTGGAGGACAGATCGAAGCTTCCAGTGTAAGTTTGTCTTCTGGTAGAAATACCACCAAGGCCTTGGAAAGGTTGGGCCCCTCCATCTCACACAGTACTTATCAGAGTGGTTCTTTCTCAGAGCCTGGGGACCCTCAGCCAGTGATAGATGAGGCAGTGCAGACGCCACCACCACCGGGCACCTCAGGCTCAAACTCATGGCCATCAGCACCATGAGAGGAGGTGGCTGAGAGGCTCAGAGCCAGAAAGACCTTCTGAGATGGCAACACACGCCAGCTTTAGAATTACATCACACATAGTGTACCCCAAAAGGACTTACTCTTTCTGCTTTAGCTCTTGTATCTGCAGCCAATGAAGTGCATGTGTGTGGGGTGGGGGGGGGGGAGATGACTGGGTGTTGAGAGATGAACTGATGAAAAAACCAAGACAGACAGACAGACTGAGTGAGGCAAAGCAAACATCCTTAGGAACAGAAGGGAGATCTGATGACTCGTATTAACCTGTTAATTTATACCATGGCTCTGTACAAAAATAAAAAGGTTCTCATAAGATTATTAACAATTTAAATAAATATCTGATAGAACACTCTTTCTCATTTTTATAGCTCATCTTTTGGGTTGATGTTCAGTTCGTGTTTCCCTTGTTGTTCTTGATCCAGGATTGCAATCACTTCGTCGGCTTTTATCCGCTCCTGCAAAAAAGACAATTTGCACATTTTTGTTACAAGCATCATAGTCAGTCCTGGTGGCAGATGCTTTCCCAACACTTCCAGGCATCCATCTGTCCACGGAATGGAAGCTAAATACAGTTAAGGATTGAGCCTCATCTCATCCCAGCAATGGTGCCTTCTCCTGATCTCCCTGTGTCCTAGTCAATCTACTTTCCAAAATTTCTCTCTTGCCAAGAAGTCTTCTATATTCAACTGCTGACTCCCTTTTCTATGTTGTGGTCCTATAGACATCTCCAGGTCAGCTCTACAGTTCAGTATTTCAAGCTGAATTCACAGTTTTCTTCTGCACATACCTACTCTGTTCCTCCTCACAAATTCTCTCTCTCAGTGAGCCCACCCCTGCTCACCCATGTGCCCTAAAAGCCTGACCATGGATCCTTGGATCTCATCTACCTCCTGTGCCCACCCCTTTCTTTTCAGTGCACATTACTGTTACCTTAGCTTAGGCCAGGTTTCTCAACCTCAGCTCTACTGACATTTTGGAACAGATCATTCTTTCCTGTGAGGGCTGTTCTGTGTGTTGTAGGGCATTTAGCAGCATCCCTGGCCAGTAGCAGCTCTCCCCAAGTCATGACCACCAGAATTGCTTCTGGACATTGTCAAATGTGCCTTAGGAGGCAAACCAGCTCCCGCTTGAAAAGCAAGGGTTTAGGCTTTCATCATCTCTCAACTCAATTGCTACAGCAGCCTCCAAATTGATCTGTTCCACACCCCATACCCACATGCTTCTAACAGAACCCATGTACTTGACTCATGACCATGTCATCTTCCTGTTCACTGCTCACAGCCCTGGCATGGCCTCTCAGTGCCTAAAGTTCCAGGTCCAATCTCCCTGCTGTGCTTATAAGGAGTTGTTTGATCTAGATCATTCTTTCTTTTCCAGCTCACCTGTCCTCTCTCACTTCACCTTATACTCCAACCTCCTAACTCACCTCAAGGTCTCTGAACCCATCACTCTCAGAAGAATTCCCCAGTTCTCTTTTCCACACATTTCTCACTATCTGAAAATCTCTCAATTATTTATTCTTTTACATATCTGTTGTCTTTTTCCACTAGAACGGAAGCTCCATGAAAGCAGGGAATCCTGTCATTTTGCTCACCGCTGTATTTCCAGTGCCCAGAGAAGCTATTTTCACTTTGCAAGGCCTCCATTCTATCTGGTACATTAATGTAAAAGTTCTATAAAAATATCTTCTCTTAAAGAAACTGTGCTCATCCTCTGAGACTCTTGTCAAATGTCATCTCCTCAATAAAGCCATTCCTGGTTTCCTGTTTATATCCCTTAATACCTATTATCGAACTGCTTCTTGTGTTTTAATTACTCAGGCACCTGTATTCACTGTCCACTTTGACTTGAAGCTCCTTGAAAATAGGAGTTTTTTCTGTCTTACCTATTTCATATCCCCTGTAGATAGTCCCTAGCACAATGCCTTATATTGTATGTCATGAAAGTAACTATTTTGCAACTTGAAAACAAAGCCCCATTCATTCAAGAACTTGTAATTGAAAATGACGTCAGATATAAAGGTAACTAAAAGGCCCAACTACACTAAATAACATAAATCTAAATTGCTGTCATGATGCCTAAGTAAAATGCCTGGATGCCACTTTGTGAATATGGGAAGAACAACCTGCTTCTTAACAACAGATGTACACACCAAACCCTCTCCCCAGACTGCCCGGGAGACTGCTGCATCCTCTCTCTCCTGAAAGGAAAGAAGTTCCACAGCGGGGACGCTACACGCAGGAACTGAAGCCTCTAATACTGGGCGTCTTTAAGAGTTTATGATGTGAGATACTCCGTAAGAACTAAGTACCTTTAAAATAACCTGTAACGAGCATGGGAGTTGCCAGCTCCGGTCATTTATTCATAGGCAGACTTCGTCTGCTCAGGGATTCAATCTGAGAAAAGGCGCCTAATTCAGGGACTTTCAAACTTTGCTGCACATTAGAATTACCTGAGCAGCTTTGAAAACTTCCGATACCCAGGTCACACCCCATGCCAATTAAATCAGAATTTCTGAGGAGGGCAGCCTGATGTCAGGAGTTTGTCAAGTTCCCCAGTTGATTCCAATGTAGAACATTGCTTGAGGCTCTGGTCATTTTTTTCTGTGGCCACTAGATGTCGCTATTGTCCAGCGACTGGAAACATTTCCCAGTATGTACTTGCCCTTCAGAGGAGCACCGATTAGGAAGGAGCAAAGGGAACTATTTTGTGTTAAAACTTTTATTTTGATAGAAAATATCTTGGAAGAGAGAGTTGAGATACTGAATAATAAAACAGATGAACTGTTTGCTGAATTGAACACTAAAGAGAGGAAACAGTAAAGCAATTTTTCAACAAGCTATCTTCACTGTCGGCTCGCTTATCTAGGCTCCCTAGTACAGAGTGCTGTGGCGGCATGCTGGCATTTGGAGGTGGAGAAGCACAGGAAAGAAAGGAATTAATCACAGATGAAGGAGATTGCTCAGTGTCCCTTGACGTTTTCAGAACTCTCTGTGCTCCTTTCCCTCAGTTGGGACCATTTCTTTTTCTCTTTCTGAACTTTTATATGCTTTTCTTTTTCTTTAAAAAATATTTTAAAAAATATTTTATTAAATTTTAGAGAGAGAGAAGGGAAAAGGAGAGAGAGGAACATTGATATGAGAGAGGAACATCAATAGGCGGCCTCCTGTACTTCCCCCTGTCCCCCACCAAGGGGCATTGAGCCTGCAACCTACCCAGGCATGTGCACTGACTGGAAATCAAATCAGCAACCTCTAGGTGCATGGGACAACACCCAACAAACTGAGCCACACCAGCTAAGGCTATATATGCCTTTCTTGATTCCCATACAACTCATACTGCTGTCTTCTCACTTTCTACTTCCTTGTCGACCACCCCAAGCTCCTCCTGGTCAGGTACTATGTTTTGTTCCCCTTTGTCCCCACCACCCCTCCCCCTCCCCAGGGCCTACCTAGCAGAGTTTCTCAGGCACAATAGTAGCTCTTCTGTAAACATTTGTTAAATATATGAATGAATGCTTAAAATATGGGGAGTTAGGTTTGATGGCAAAAAAGTATATGAGAAACCTAGTTAATTTTAAACAGTTTCTGATTAGATTGTATTCAATTTAGGGATCTAAAGAGGAAAATTGGATGGAATGTCATTTTATTTATTTTTAATTAATTTTTAAATATAGTTTTGATTTCAGAGAGGAAGGGAGAGGGAAAGAGAGAAACATCAATGACAAGAAAGAACCATTGATCGGCTATCTCCTGCATGCCCCCTACTGGGGGTCAAACCGGAATCAAACCTGGGACTTTTCAGTCCACAGGCTGATGCTCTATCCACTGAGCCAAACCAGGTAGGGCAGGTGGAATGTCATTTTAAAGAATAGAATTCATCTACAGTTGGGGCCAGAGAAGGCTTGGAAGCTGTCCAGTTGAAATTTCCATTTCAATGTCAGCATTCCATGCCAAGCGGCTGCTAAGGCTTTGATTGGAGCCATCCTGTGATGAGGAACTCACTACTTCCAAAGCAGACAACTTCAACAAACAGTGGTGATGATTTATAAGTTATTTCTAATATGTTGAATCCAATTTTTTCCCTAGGGAATTTGACCCATTGGTCTTCATTTATTCCTCTGCAACTTCACAGATAGGCCCTATCACCTCTGCCCAAGGGCATCCACAGGATAAGATCATGGTCTCTTATCCAGGCAAAGTGTCCTCAGCTGCTTCCCATATAATAAGAACAATATTTTAATATTTAGGATTTAATTTAATCATAATAAATAACATTGAACTTCCAGGTTCCCTTACCCCTTCTACGTGTGTCATAAACTAGTCAGTGCCCCTTGAATGATTTGTTGAGAAAACGAATCATCCTTCCCAGTAACCAGTAGAAAGCGGTTCCTCTCTTCTGATGCTACAGTTGTTGTTGTTTTTTAAATAAAGCTTAAGGACAGCCAAATATCATTGATATATCAACTTCTGCAGACATTCACTTATTAGAACGCATGTGATTAAAAATTGCCTTCGTCGGCAATGAGGTATCACCTCACACCTGTCAGAATGGCTACCATCAACAACAAATCAACAAATGAAAGTACTGGTGAGGATTAGAGAAAAGGGAACCTTAGTACACTGCTGCGGGGAATGTAGACTGGCGCAGGCACCATGGAAAACAGTATGGACTTTCCTCAACTGCCATTTGACTCAGTGATGCCACTTCTAGGAATATATACTAAGAAACATCAGAAGGAATATATACCCCCATATGTTCATAGTAGCACAATTTATAATAGCTAAGATCTGGAAACAGCCCAAGTGCCCATCAGTAGATGAGTGGATAAAAAGCTGTGGTTCATTTACATCATGGAATACTATGCAGCTGTAAAGAAAGGATCTCTTACCCTTTGAGACAGCATGGAAGGACCTGGAGAGTATTATGCTAAGTGAAAAAAGCTATTCAGAGGAAGAAAAGTATCACATATCTCACTCACATGTAGAATGCAATAAACAAAATAAACTGATGAACAAAATAGATCCAGAGACATAGAAACATAGAATAATCTGATGAATCTCAGAGGGAAGGCAGGGGTGGGTGGGTAGGTAGGAAGAGATTAACCAAAGAATTTATATGCATATATGCATATCCCGTGGACACAGACAATAGTGTGGTGAAAGCCTGGGGCGGGGGAGGGCTAGAAGGGGCCAATGGGGAGGAAGATGGGCATCTGTAATACTTTCAACAATAAAGATAATTAAAAAAAAAAAAAGAATTGCCTTCATCCTCTCTCTCCTTTCCCCCTCACCCACACCACAAATATTAGATGATCAGGAAAATTTGCTCTTGCATAAAAGACAGTCTGTGTTAGAAACACAAGAGAAAGGATTCTGCAACAGCTATAAAAGGGTTTTTGTTTGTTTCCCATGTTCTCTAAGGTTTTTGAGGGGTTATTCAAGAACTTAAAGGACTTTTCAGATAAATCAGTTTATGAAGCAGGTCTACGAGGCATCTAACTGGCTTTCTGGGTGGGACACTCACCAATTCTCTATAAATTGGGTCCAAGGTAAACCACAGAGCCACAGCACACCTCTGGCCCTTGGTGACTGCCTTCACCCCGTGCGGGTTCTCCCCTCCAGATGAGAAGCTGACCATCCGTCCACACTTTGGTTTGATAGAAGCCTGGGGAAAAGTGAAAGTCAGACTCTCAATTCCTGTGTCACAAACATCTCTGCAACCCCTGTTCTTTATCCTGCTACGGGAGTATTTGGGTCAAGTGTTGAGTCAAAGAATAATGGAACCCTGACGTTGAAGAAGACACAGATTATTTCAATTGCCTCATCTGTAAAACAAAGGTAGGTCAAAATAATACTAATTCAGAAAATAAAATTATTCAGGTGAAGGCCTCAGGTGGGGGGCAGGGGCTGGGTAGAGGAGGACAAAGGGGGACATCCGTAATACTGTCAAAAATTTTTAAAAATGGGGAGTGTGTGTGTGTGTGTGTGTGTGTGTGTTCAAGGGAAGAGCAGAGAAAAGGAGTCATTTTCCAGTCTTCTTTTTTTAAAAGTTTTAAATATATTTTTATTGATTTCAGAGAGGAAGGGAGAGGGAGAGAGAGATAGAAACATCAACGATGAGAGAGAATCATTGATCAGTTGCCTCCTGCACACCTCTCACCAGGGATCAAGCCCACAACCTAGGTACTGGCCCTTGACCCCAATCAAACCCAGGACCCTTTGATCCACAGGCTGATGCTCTATCCCAGTGATGGCGAACCTATGACACACGTGTCAGAGGTGACACGCAAACTCATTTTTTTGGTTGATTTTTCTTTGTTAAATGGCATTTAAATATATAAAATAAATATCAAAAATATAAATCTTTGTTTTACTATGGTTGCAAATATCAAAAAATTTCTCTATGTGACACGGCACCAGAGTTAAGTTAGGGTTTTTCAAAATGCTGACACGCCGAGCTCAAAAAGTTCGCCATCACTGCTCTATCCACTGAGGCAAATCAGGTAGGGCCCAGTTATTCTTCTTAATAATGAGGGGTGATTTGTCTTTGCTAGGGAAAGTTGCTTATGTTAAACAGCTTTACCAAGATAACTTTTCTGATGGCAATCTAGAGAGTTTAGCAGTTACTGGTACCCTCAGTATCTATCTGATTTCATTTTTCTGAAGAAGAAATTTATTGTACATTTCCACATAAAACCAGCAAAATAAATACTACCCAATGCATATTGCATAGGATGGTGTTAAGACCTGGTTTCAAGTTTTCTGGCTGCTCAATCCCTGGCACTGGTCAGGACTCACTCAACACACAAGGTTGCCGTCACTTCTGTGTGATTCCTGAATCTCAGCATCAACTTCTTAAAATACTTCTTACAAGAAAGGGCATGAGGACAATGGTATGCTTTCACTCTGATGGAAGAGGGAGGATGGAAAGCATTTTCACACATGAAGAACTTTGGGAAAGTTTTACAGTGGTTCTCAACCTTGGCTGCACATTAGAATCACCTGGGAATCTTTTTAAAATCCTGATTTCTGGGCCCCATGCTCCGGAAATTCTGTTTCTTTGTTATGGGGTGGGGCCACAACATTAGTAACAAAGAAACAGAATTTCCGGAGGATGAGGCCCAGAAATCAGGATTTTAAAAAGATTCCCAGGTGATTCTAATGTGCAGCCAAGGTTGAGAACCACCGGTTTAGGAAAAGAAGCTATCAACTGCCTGACGCAGTTGGAATTGACTACAGGTGTGTGGACTCACAAAGTCTCTGGGACTAATGTTACCATACAGACAGCCTCACCTGTTACATATCAGATACTTGGAGGAATGGACAAGCCCGATTGATGACTCTGCTTCTGTAGGAAAATACGTTCTGAAGCACAGATAAGTGATTGTAAACATACTATGGAACACAGCTCCAGAGTGATTTTAATTTTTCATGAAGCAAATGGAACTCATTAAATTTTATCTTTTGGAAACTTGCACAGAGAAACCCAAATCCCTAAATACCCATGTTTCACGGATAAATGCTGCTCTTGAAATAATCCATGTATCTTCCAAGTATAATAAAGCAAGTGTCTTCTGCTTTTCATCTCAGGGCTGATGACATGTCAGAGAAGCCTTCGACTGGAGTAAATATAAACCTTCAGCCATCATTCAGTTAATTATATTATTTTCAAATTTTTCAAAAATAAAGACGTTACCCCCTTATTGTAGTCCCAAACTGGGTTATTTCCCTACTTCGTCTGTCCCTCCAGGGGCAAAGAAGGGGAAGCGGAAAAGGAAAACTACCCATTTCTCTTTGTTATTGGGACCAGTTACCTAGGAATTTTGATTACCTACAAAATAAGAACTGTACCATATAAATTCATCTGAAGTAGAAATAATTTGGGAAATAAATATCCCAACTTGGAGAATTTGAATAAAAACATTGTTTAAATCAGGTTTTTCTTTTACTTTTGAGGGGAAAGTGGTGATAGTCAGTAATTTTAAAAATAGCTAAGTTCTTATATTAAAGGGATAGAACCATTAAAGTGGAGTATTATCTACTTTCACATAATTAAAAAACAGGATAACGATAAATTCACTTAACAAAATGAATTAACAAACAAAACAGACTCATAGATACAAAGAACAGACTGACAGCTGTCAGAGGAAAGAAGGTTGGGGGGTTGGGTATAAAAGGTAAAGGGATTAAAAAAAAACCAGCACCCTCCCCCATAGGCTCAGACAACAGTATGGTGATTACTAGAGGGAAAAGGGGATGGAGGGAGGTAGAAGAGGGTAAAGAAGGGATAAATGGTGAGGGAAGGAGATTTAACTTTGGGTGGTGAACACACAATACAATATACAGATGATGTATTGTATACCTGAAACCTATATAATTTTATTAACCAATGTCTACCCAATAAATTAAATTAAAATTAAAAGTATATATAAAATAAAAAATAAAATAAAAGCCCTGAATACAAACAAAAAAAAATTCCAGTTAATTTGCATTCAACAATGAATGAATTACTGTTTCAGACACTATTCCAGGCAACACTCTCAAACACTGAGCATTTCCAAATGTGGCCACGAGGTGGAGTAGAAGCAAAGAAATCTTTTCAACCACCAGTCTGATTTTCTTTCCACCTGGGCAAGATGCATTTTTGAACCTCAGTTTCAGTGTTAGCAGAGCTCAACAAACAAATCCTTCTGCACAGAGGCTCTTCAAAATATGAGAATTTTGTATAGTGACTTTAAAACCCAACCCAGACCACCCATCTTGATTTAATTTCCCAGATACTGAAGCATCACACTACTCCCATGTTAGTATTTAGCCTTTTTACCAAAAAGTGTAGGCACCATAGCCTTTTAAATATACATTATTATATTAAATTGTATTAAATATTATTTCTTAATTATAACAATGTTCCTGGACAATTTTAACCAGATCCTTATATTTCCTCTTTTACAGTAACATACAGTTTTTAAATACCATCTGCTTATAGTCTAGCAGTATGTCATTAATGATAAATGACTGTTTCACTATTTTTAAAAAATATCTTGTTATTGATTTTAGGGAGAGAGGAAGAGAGAAAGAGAGAGAGAGGAACATTGATGTGAGAGAGAAACATCAAGTGGTTGCCTCCCGCACACACCCTGACAAGGGACTGTACCCTCAACCTGGGTATGTGCCCTGACTAGGAATCAACCAGCAAGTTTTCAGTGGTGCTTGAGATGACACTCAACTTAATGAGTCACATTGGCCAATGCATGGCTGTTTCACTAAGAAAAATATGTAAAATTTGGGGAGAAAACCATAAAACTAAGAAAATGTTGCGGAAATAGAGTATATAATGCAAAATCCTTGAAGTTTTTCACATGCATGCCTCAACTATTTATATTTTGTATAGAGAAAAGAGATCTCTCATGATCTAGTTATAATTCAACTAGAGGCCCAGTGCACAAAATGTGTGTATGGGTAGGGTCCCTAGGTCTGGCCGGCGATCAGGGCCAACTGGGGCCTTCCAATTGCCAGCCAGGACCTCCCTTCCCTGGCTGCCAGCTGCCGGCTGGGGCCTCCCTTCATTCCATGCTGCCTGCTGGTGGTCAACGCATGTTATAGCAAGCGATTGGTCTCCCAGTCTAACTCCCATGGGGACAATTTGCATATTAGGCTTTTATATATATAGATTATCTCCTCAATTGGAAAACCTTCTTTTCTACATAAGTATCCTCTTTGCTGAAAGACCAGAGCATGCTGCCCATGTGGTCTGTAAGTGCTCTGCAGTCTGCTTTTCCAAAGGCATCAGTTGGCTTAGAAAGATGGTGGTTAAATTTAACTTTTGATTTTCACCTATGAAGGATGTTTGGAATCTCATCCAAAACATGTCATGTGACCACACACACAAATGTGTGCATATGTGAATGTATATATCAATGTTCAGGTATAGGTTTATTTGCAATCACAATCATACATACGCACTCACACATTCACACCAATATCCATACATGCACACACATAAATGTGCACATACATAATAGCTCTGATAACTTGGGTCTGATGGCCAATAATCAATCCAAGTATGTACAACACCAGGTTACTTGAAAGCCACTCTGTGGAATCATTTGACTTGTCCTAAGCTTGGGTGACTTGGGAATTAGTATATTTATGCTTCCACCAGATTATAATCAGTAGACTAAGGTTCTGCTTCCAAGTCTAACTTAACTTATATGAGGATCAGGAAATCCTTAATATTTCTATTCTTTAATTTACCCATCTTTAAAATGGATGGGAAGATTTCTATTTTGAAGGTTACATTTCTAACATTTTATGATGCATAAATCGATTGGGATTTTTTGCACTTCTTGAATTCTTAATCTCAAATATATTTGAAACCCAACTGTCTGAGTCCTTGGAAAATGGCAAAACTTACATAAAAATACTGAATAAATATGCTAGAGAATAGGTTTACTTACCATGGACACAGATAATAGCATGGGGAAGGTTTGGGGAGGGGCAGGGGTTGGGTGGAGGAGGTTGGGGGGAGGCAGAAAAATGGGAGACATCTGTAATATTTAAACAACAAAAAAAATAAAGAATAAGTTTACTTACAGTCACAGTCTTGGCATCCATTTCAGTGAATATGAATTCTCCTCCTTCAAAGTCGTCATTCATGTATAGCAGAGCACTATACGAAGAAAGGGGAATCATTTGTACTGTTAATGCTTACAACATCATTACCACAGAATACTGATGAATTGACCATTCTGATTAGTAAGTTTCCTTTGAACTAGACATTGAAATAATCGACCCTCCTAACCTCAAGAGTAAAATCAAATGTAGTTTGGATCATACCCTTGAAGTATTTATTCCACTTACGTTAATTTTTAATTATAGTTTAAAGCTCATCTCACATTTCACTTCCTTCAAAGAAAACCTAACTGGATTTAATCTAGCCCTTTGAACCTGCCCATACTACTTACAACTCTCTTCTTCGCTGTCATACTAGTAACTCTACAGAATGTATTTTTTCCCTAACTAGCTGGAGAGCTCCAAGAGGTGTAGCTTAGCCTTGCAGATAGAGGGCGCTCAATAAATGTTTCTGTATAGAGCACAGAGTAATAATAATTAACACACTATTATTATGTGTGACTACAAATCCTGACTCTTCTCTTTACACACGAAAATATCTTTCAATAAGAGAAAACATTTTTCCCCCTTGAGTGTCCAGTTTCTTATTGATAAAATGCAGATATAGATAAGTGATATGATAAGATCCCTCTGCATAAAGGTTATGTTTCAGTGAATGCTAAGGG
>NW_005370529.1:885679-899973 GCF_000412655.1 Myotis brandtii
AAACAAAATGGACATTTTGTGGAATAGGGTATGAAAAACATGCATGCATTTTTAAGATTAAAATATGAGATGAAGTCACTTCTCAATTGTGACAGCTGCTTCAAAAGATTATTTGAGACTCTCTGATTCCTAGCGTTGAATGTGATGACAAGCAAAAAAGATCAGCTTTCTAGTTTCCACGGGTTTTTGATAACTGTTGGACAAAAGCTTGGCTTTGCAGCAGGTGCTGGCTCTACCTATAATCCCGGAATGTGTAAGCAGGAGGCTCCTTCCAACATTCATTGGCCTCTGGATCCAACAGGCAGTTGTCAGCATGGATGGGATGACTGAGGTCATTTCTTCTATCCTGTTGACCTGCCAGAAGAGGGAACAGGGAAGAATGAAAGGAGGGTGTTAACCTCCTACAGCAAAAGTGACCATCAGACTGCCTTCTCCCATTGCTGGTGCCCTTGTAAATCTGAAGATACAGAAAGCTGAACACAACAGATGAAGGAACACTGGGCAAGCAGTCAAGAGACTCTACTTTGGCCCTGCTTTGATATGAACCTGATGTAAAACTGTGAGCAAGTCACACCTGCTGCTACAGCTATAGAAGCTATCTGCTATAAATAGACATTCCATGCATTTCACAGGTTGTACTTCATGGGGAGCAGTAATAGGAGGAGGATGAAATAAAAATGTAAAAAAAAAAAGATTTGATTCAATTGAACTGACCCAAGTGTAAAAGTCTTGCCCTGTGACATTATCCATTCCCTCCTACTCTGGAGGGGTGGAAGGGAAGGTCTAGAGAATAATGACAGCAGGTTGTGAGGGGGTCTCTGACTTTTTAAGAATATTTATTTCAACAATCCCTTCATCTTCTACACTACCACTCAATGCTTATGGATGTAATAGGAGACTAATTTCCAGGTTTCTAGTTCCCTGAAAAGTAAAACCTAGAACAGAAAAGCATTTTTCTGTGCAACAAGAAAGTAGGAGAAGTTGATTTAAATGGGGGAAAAGGTACAGTTATGGTCTGCTGGTACTTTAGGGGATAAAAAAGGAGAAAAAGAGGGAAGGGAAAATAAAAGCTATCAAGTTTCTTTTGTTTTTGGAAATTTAGAACTCTCCTAAATCATTTGTAATGGATTTTTGTTGAGCATTGCTTTGTTTCTCATCTCTCTGTGGGTAGAAGGAACAAGTTCAGACTCTGAAATCTCACCAGACAGGGCTGTTCGGCAGACCATGTGCGTATAGGAAAAATACAGGGTTGAGTTCAGCATGAAATAGGATTCTACAATCTTTCGAGCCTTCTCGCTGATGTCATAAAACAGGCGTGCACTCTTCAGTGGGACTCGGCCTTCATAACCAAACTGAGGAAAAAGGAGAACGTTAGATACCATGGGGTTGATTGGAGAGCTGGAGAAAAACAGATGCTCGGTTTCAGTCAGCCAAGGTACAATGGTCATCTCTGCATTGGTTAGTGGGAATACTACCACATGCTTGTGGATTTGTTTGGAGGTTCTAGCAGGGGAGCGCAGCTACTCGTATACCCTTGACCGAAGACCGGTCCTCTCCTCGGGGGGGAAGGTCGTCCTCTTCGACCGAGCCGCAGCTTCGGGAGGGACGCACATGGATTGGTGAGGGAAGAGGGGGACACCCGCCTAGCCAGCCAGATCAGCCGAATCAACCCTGGCGATCAATGGGGTGACAGATGTCACAGCCAGATCGCCCTCACATCCTGCTTGTGGATTTGGGTTAGGAAAATGAACCATTGAAATGAGGCTTCCTAATCACAGAGAGAACATGAAGAGCTAATCACTCTCTTTCCTCTCCTAACACTCTCCTCATTCCTCTCTAACAACATTTCTTAAAATATGGAATGATTACTTGTTTGGGTATGTTTTCACCATTGGACCATGAGCTCCTTGAGAAAGGGGTGGCAAGGGGGGATGGGAGCTGTATGTTATTAGTCAGATACAAATTTAGAAAAGATCAAGTTTGACAAATAGATGATAAATAGATAAATGAAGAAGGATTTAATGCGATGCAGGTGCCATTTCATACTTGCTCCCTTCAAATGTCCTGATAAAACTGTATTCTAAGCTCTTTTATTTCCTGTGTCTGCCATTCACAGAAGGTCCTGGATTAACACTTAGGAACCCACACCCCAAACAAGTTAAGACTTTACTTTGAGTGCTTTCAGGACAGTTGCGCCTTCAAACTTTTCATTGGGTGTATGAGGTGAAGTTTTCCCTCTGTATCCATCACCAACAATCATGATTCCCTAGAAGTACAATACAAGAAGATGTTTTCTTAATGATAACTCTGAATGCATCAGGTCTTCCTTTCTGCCTTGATTTCCAGGAAGCTAAGAACCAAAGTCATCCCCATTTTGTTCCAGGATCCTGGTATCATTCATTTTTCCAAGCAGAAGGGATATGCTAGTATTTATTTAACTTTTACACTCTATTTTTATTATAAAACACCACCACTTTTTGTAGAGATATGTAGACTAGAAATGATTAATATGTTGGTTATTGTTGATTAAAATAAAGAGATTTCTCAGTGACTTTATATGGTAGACAGGGCCCATGCTGGATGATGTCTGTCCTGGGAATTTAGCTGCTAACTATTCCAGATCCACTAGCCATATTCAGATCTGGACAAAACTAACGTCATCTCAATCCAAAGGCTATGAAAGTGCCTCTACAATCAATGTCCCTCTCCCAGAGAAAGTGACATGGCTGGCCTGGTTCTCTGGCTCCAGGTGAGACCAGAACCAAAGCACTTGCAGGCTCGCAGCAGGCCAGCATAGTCAGGCCCCGCCCTCCCAGGGGTCCTCACACTGGCCACGCTGTGCAGCTCCCGGCACTGATCTTCCGACAGGACGTTATCCAGGAGAACCCGCTGAGTCCCGTTCAGCTGCTCTGAGTTGTAGACGAAGGTGATGTTTTCGTAGATCAGAGGGCCACCTGAAGGGACAGAGCACATTGTCTTCTCTGTTACCTCTGTCACCAAGGGGAAGCACAGAACACCCACCAGCTAGCAATGTGCAGTTGAGGAGAGCCAGTATCCTCATGAATATTTAGGACTGCTATGACAAATGACAAATTCGGAATCTGATAAACACAATGTGGATTCAAGAAAAGGGCAGCTGTGTGACTACCAGGCTTTTCCAAAATGTCATGATGATATATTATATTTGCATAGTATCTTGTATTTGATAAAATATCTTTTTATTTGTTTCCAGTGACAATCCAGCAAAGCAGACTGGGCATCTCACAGGATTCTCCTCTAGGAAGACTTTCCAGGATTCTCTCCACAACTGGACCCACCCTGCTCCACAGCCTTTTGGTTCCTACCATTGTTATAACATCATGTGCAATTACTCCATGACATGCCTCGTCCCCAGGCGTGACATAAACATCAGTTTCATGGGTATATAGAGCAATGCCTTCACCAGGAAATCCAGGTAGTAAATGCACCACCAGTAAGTACAGTCACACCCAAGTCACCTGACTCCTTCCAAGTCTTCTTTCCACCACTACCTGACTCTATATCAGTGGTTCTCAACCTTCCTAATGCCGCGACCCTTTAATGCAGTTCCTCATGTTGTGACCCCCAATTTCATTGTTACAAATTGAATATAATTAAAGCATAGTGATTAATCACAAAAACAATATGTAATTATATATGTGTTTTCCGATGGACTTAGGCGCCCCCTGTGGAAGGGTTGTTCGACCCCAAAGGGGTTGCGACCCACAGGTTGAGAACCGCTGCTCTATATGGTTTTGCTTTTGGAATATTTATTGTACTCTGCTCTATGGACATATCATTATATCACTGCCTTTGCATCGGATGGTTTCCTGCAGGCACCTCTCTCTCCCTGGGTAGGGTCCACAACTTTATGAAATTAGCCCCACACAGGCTCTTCAGAGAATGACGCATTTGGGCTATGTTTAGGTGGTGAAATGATAAAATCTAGATCTGACAAGATCTTTTCCTCACAGAAAATAGGATTAAAGGACAGAACCTCTGACTGTGAGGAAATCTTCAAATGTAACCGTGTGTAACCATCTGGATTCGAACCAGAAAAGTGAACAGAAAAGAAAAACACTGTTTTTCTACTCTTTACAGTACTCCTAAGGGACATGACATGTATCTGTCAATAACAATAACTCGCCCCAGAGGGAGTGGTGGGGAGGGCACAACTCCTCCTTTCCTCCCAAGGTGATCAAGCAATGGTCTTGAACATGCAGGTCTAAATCTTGTCAGTTGAAGGGAGAAGAGACAATTGATGTTCACTACATCACTTTAAAATAGATTAGTCAAATTAGGGAGCAGCACTAAGTGTTTATTAATCTAGTTAGGATAAAAGAATCACTATAGCCTACAATTAAAGGAATTGTCTGCCATTCACAGAAGATCCTGGATTGACACTTAGGAACCCAACTAAACCCAAAACAAATCAAGACTTTACTTTAAATAATGAGGTAGTATTTCTTAATCTTGAGTAATATATGGTTATCTGCTAAAACAAAAAGTTCCCTAAGTAATATGGTGCTGACAAATTATTTATACTGTAATTTCATTTCCATATTTGCAATTATAAAATGATGAAAACAGTATTTATTTTCATGGTTTCATAATACAGAAAACTAATTTACAAGATTAAGTAAAAGCAAGACCATAAACCAAATATATTAAAATGAGCTATAGTAATGAAATGATCAATGTTATTTTACAGAAACAAAAAAACTACATTCCTCATGAATATACTACTAACTGATCTGGTCAAGGTTCTTTGAGGCAACGTTCTTCTAGTACTTTTGGTGTGTAATAACTCATTTATTCTACCACAACTTTTCTCTATTGAAATTACGACAAAATCTTAGTGTACCATGATAAATGTTGGTCTTCAACTGGTCCTCATACATTATTTATAAATTTGTACTATTTTATTTCTTGTTAGTCTTCAATCATTGAATATTATTAACTGCTACCAATGTGATGGTAACTGCACCCATACCATGGAGGTGTAAAATCTCATGGGAGTACTTGGCTATAAGGTGGTTATTCAGATGTCCCACTAGTTGTCCCTCTTAATATTTTTAAATTGTCATCAAACTTTATTATTATAGAATTTCTTGGATTTCAGGAATATATGCACAAGCTCCCAGTTTCAGTACAATTTTTTTGGGTGAATAGAAAAAAATAAAAATATATTTTTTTCTACAGTTCAATGTTTCTCAAACTTTTTTCTACAGAAAAGCTTTTGATGAAAAAATAGTTTCTTTTTGTTTGTTTGTTTGCTTTTAATATGAAACGCTTCACAAATTTGTGTGCCATCCTTGCGCAGGGCCACACTAATCTCTGTATCATTTCAATTTTAATATATGTGTTGCCTAGGAGCTCCAGTGGCGCAATCGGTTAGCGCGCGGTACTTATACAATATATGTGTTGCCGAAGCGAGCATGAAAAGTAGTTTCTTGATCAAATGTGTTTGGGAAGTACTGAGCTAAACCAAATTTAAGAGGACATTTTAGAGCATGCATTATGAATATCCTAAGTATTAATACAATATGTAGTAGTGCTCACCCTTAATTGGGCACAATATCCTCCCTTCCTTCCTTCCTTCCTTCCTTCCTTCCTTCCTTCCTTCCTTCCTTCCTTCCTTCCTTCCTTCCTTCCTTCTTATGGCAGAGAGACTCCAAGATGAACCCTAATGATCACTGCCTCCTGGTGTTCATAGGCCTGTGTAATTTGTTTCCCTCAAGTGTGGGCAGGGCTTGGATTTGCTTGTAACCAATAGAATATGGAAAAAGTGATAGATTACAACTTCTATCTTGCTAGCTGACTCAGTCTATTACCTTCTCAGCTTGCAATCTGATGCAGCAAGTGACTGTATTGGACAGGCTCATATGGCAAAAAATTGATGAGTTCCTCTAGCCAAAAATCAACTAGGGCCCTAACTGGTTTGGCTGAGTGGATAGAGCGTTGGCCTGCAGACTGAAGGGTCCCAGGTTCGATTTTGGTCAAGGGCATATGCCCGGGTTGTGGGCTCAATCCCCAGTGGGGGGCGTGCAGGAGACAGCCAATCAATGATTCTTTCTTATCATTGATGTTTCTATCTCCCACTCCTTTCCTCTCTGAAATCAATAAAAATATGTTTAAACAAAACAAAACAAACAAACAACCAAAAAAATACAACAACTAGGAACTGAGAACCACAGTCAAATAAACTTTTAAGTTCCAAATTCTGTCATCTGAACTTGGGAGAAAATAGTTCCTCAGTCAAGCCTTAGAAAAGATGCCAGCTTATAAAGGTCTTCAAGCAATAGACCCTAGCTAAGTTATCCCCAGACTCCTGACCCCAAGAAACTGAGAAATAGTAAATGTATGTTATTGGAAGCTGCTATATTTGAGCTAATATTTTTCATAGCAATAAAAATCAACAACAGTAGACTTTGTCTCCCATCATGGAACTTCTTAAAATAAAACACAGTTTGCTTGGGGAAGGTTACTCTAATCTATATAGTTGAGTGAGATTTATAGCCAAATTGAGGCTATCCCTCAAATATTTGGAAAAGTCAACTGCATATTCCACTCCCATTTAGAAATATAAAAACATTTTCTTGCAACAAGAAAGACAAGATACTTATAGGTTCACTAAAAGCATTTTCTAATTAGGAATGGAAGACAGACCAAGAGTTGAGTGAATTAGGTTGGTTTGTACTTTGCCATGTTTATCTTGTTTTCTATAGTAAGAGTGTATTACTTTAAATATAATTTGACTTATTTTAAAAGTATAACTTTAAAAGTTATTAAAACTAAATAAAACACTTAGAAAAATGCCTACTATTCTTAAGCTCCATATAAGTATTTACTATTACTATGATGATTATTACTGAATTAGTAATATATGACTAGTATATTGTATTAATTCTAACTGAGTCATCTTAATAAGCATAATGGAGTATATTTAAAAGAGAGCTACTGAGCCCTGGCTGGGTGGCTCAGTTGTTCAGTGCATCGTCCCATGCACCAAAAGGTTGTGGGTTCGATTTCTGGTCAGGACTCATAGAGGAGGCAACTCATAGATGTTTCTCTCTCACATAGATGTTTTTCTCTTTCTTCTTCTCTCTCTAAAAACCAATAAAAACATGTAAGGATTAATAAATAGATAGATAAAAGAAAGCTACTGAGATATTGACAATTCCCCCAACAATGCTATAAGTAACAACATAGATCAAGTGAAGGAGCAGAATGCAAATGGAGTCTTAAATGCCTAAAGTCCAGTGATGGCGAACCTTTTGAGCTCGGCGTGTCAGCATTTTGAAAAACCCTAACTTAACTCTGGTACCGTGTCACATATAGAAATTTTTTGATATATGCAACCATAGTAAAACAAAGATTTATATTTTTGATATTTATTTTATATATTTAAATGCCATTTAACAAAGAAAAATCAACCAAAAAAAATGAGTTCACGTGTGACCTCTGACACGCGTGTCATAGGTTCGCCATCACTGGTAAACCCTGCAGGTTCAGACAGAATCTGTACTAGAAAACTGCCTTATATGCAGCTGACACTGTCACCACCATGCAGTTTTATTCAGAGGTTTCTCACACATACATTTAACCAAAAAACAACTAACTACCCACTCACTAACCAAAAGGGAAAAAAAGAAAATAAAAAAAGAAATCCTGCCATTCAAAAATGCAAGCCGACCAGCCTACAAATGACTAGTAGCACATCAGACAGAGGAAAACATTAAAATAAAATAAAAAAGTAGTCCAGTAAGTTGTGGTTCCTGGGGCCTGATTTGATAGTTTCAGCCAACTCTTAACCACAGCCCAAAGGGATTTCAACAACTTAATTCTCTCATTCATAAAGTATGTGCCTGGCTCCAACTCTCCATTTGCAATAAGCAGGGATCATCCAGGAAAACACCCCTCGTGCTCAATGTCTGTGGCTCATAGCAAGAAGAATCATTTTGCCGTAAATATCTCAATGTCATAAAGGCATGAAAGGGATATGCTGACTAACAAGCCCTTATATGAGCACAACCCTTTAAAGTTTACCAAAAACTTCACATTCATCCTCTCCAACAGTGGCTATCCTTGTTGTACAGATGGGGAGCATAGGGCCCTGGGAGATTGAGTCTCTAGTTATCCATCACTTCAGAGCACATAAGACTGAGGCAATCCAGGAAACCTGGTCTCCTGATTCCAAGTCCAAAGTTAGTTGTACTATACCCCACTGGCTCTGGGATTATTATCAAGCAGGACTTTTGGAAAACTGATGACTGAAAGGAGAATAGATAAGTGACAGATGTTTTTTAGAAGTTGACATGTATATTCCATGGACTACAGTCACCCTGGGCCACTCCCATCTTAATACTTGGGATCTGTCCAATATGAATATGACTAACTACTGTTAGGTAACCAGAGTAGATGACAATGTCTTTGTGGAAAATGAGAAAAGCTGAAACACATTCTACTCTGTAAAGCACGCATCCTTTCTTGTCTGCCTGACACCTGCTTTCAGCCAGGCTACGATAGGAAAGTGTTTTCTGGTTGGGAACTTTGCCCCTGTCTACCACTGTTCTTAATTTAGACACTACTTAGGTCTCTAGTGACTGCACCCAAAGCTTTCAGTGGATTCCCAGAGAACATTGTAAGGTCCGTTGGCCTAATTCAACTAAGAAAATTAAGCAGAAATGATAGAATTTGGTAACCCAGCCAATCATGATCTTTCTCCATCCTGTGTTGTCTTCTATTCAACTCTTCCTATTAATCCTCCTCATCAGTTGCTGGACATCAGATTCCTGGGTAGGCAGAAAAATAATGCTTTGAAATTTGTGTCAAATTTGGCAACTCTTCTGGAGTTTCCCAAACCTTTACAGCAAAGTTCTGGCTTATTGTCATGTACTTCCTGGGCAACTTCTTGGCTTAAATAGCAGCATGAACTCTGGCTGACCATGAAGCACTTATGAAACAGCTTGGGCTTTGTGGCTACAAATTAAGGTCCAGGTCAGATTAGATGATCATATTATCCTGTTTACTACCTCAAATTGACTTGGAAACTAAGGAAGGAAAGGGCTGGGAAATATGAGCTGTAGAGAGCCAGTAGTTTTCAAATCAGCTAGAACCGTGGTCAGCAAACTGCGGCTCACGAGCCACATGTGGCTCTTTGGCCCCTTGAGTGTGGCTCTTCCTAAGCTTTAGGAGTACCCTAATTAAGTTAATAACAATGTACCTACCTATATAGTTTAAGTTTAAAAAATTTGGCTCTCAAAAGAAATTTCAATCGTTGTACTGTTGATATTTGGCTCTGTTGACTAATGAGTTTGCCGACCACTGCTTGCTAGAAGAATGTGCTGACAAGCTTCTTTCTGGGAAAGTAGTACTGTACTTCCTCTCCATGAGAGTTTCTGCAAAATTATTTAATTTGGATTGTTTTTGATATCTAGAAACTTCTATGTTCCATCCTCAGGTGAAGAAGAGAGAATGGGGTTTTGATTCAAAAGCCTGGGCTTAAATGCCTGCAACCTATTCTGAGCTGTGAGACTTTGGACAAATCACTAAATGTCTATGAGTCTGGTTTTTCTTGTCTATGAAGTAGGGACACTTTTCTCACATGAGATGCTGCCATTATTAAAAGGAATTGTGGCCCTAACCGGTTTGGCTCACTGGATAGAGCGTCGGCCTATGGACTGAAGGGTCCCAGGTTCAATTCCGGTCAAGGGCATGTACCTTGGTTGTGGACACATCCCCAGTAGGGGGTGTGCTGGAGGCAGCTGATCGATGTTTCTCTCTCATCGATGTTTCTAACTCTCTATCCCTCTCCTTCCCTCTCTGTAAAAAATCAATAAATTATATTAAAAAATAAAAATAAATAAAAGGAATTGTGGGTATTATAGGGTGTGTGATTGTCTAACCACTATGCTGTACGCCTGAAACTAATACAAAATAATATCACATATAAAAAATTTTAAATAAATACAATAAAATGCTTTGCGCATGAATTTGCTTGAAAAATTGTTGATATTAAGTAAGCATATGATCCTCTGCTTTCTCCTTCTCTGTGCCTTTGTTCCATTTGTTTTATCCACTAGAATGGCTCTCTCAACATCTCTGTCAATTCAACCTAAATTCTACTTCTCTCACATAGCCTTGATCTCAGATATATGTGCCTCAAACATCTTAGATGAACTAATCTAACATCCCACAAAGCTGTCTCTTCAAGTTCTTCTGATACACAGTCTATTCTATACTATCCAGCACTACTCACACACTGTATGACAAAAGTGAGCCATGTGATCTCTCTAAGCCTCAGGTACCGAACTGAGAATGGCAATGATCACACAGCCCCTACCTGTCTCACAAGATTTTTATAGGAAACAGAAGTCCTTTTGCTGGAAACTAAAAGTAATGATATACAAATCTGAGACGTTCTTGTTTTTAAGCCTTGCTTTCAGAATTTCATGAATTGTAGTAGCTTAGTCCTTTTCTTCATGTTCCAGAGAAAGCACGTTTTGCCTTGATCTGAATAACAACTGATCAAGTCCCATTCTACCCCTACCCTCCTTCTAAGAGTAAAAGTGCATAGATACTTACCCTCTCTTAGGTCTCGGTCTATCTTGGGTGATGGTTTTTTCCCTGATGACAATCCATGAACTTCTGCTCCTTCCACGTTCACTCCTGAAGGGACCCTGCTTATTTAAAAGTGGGAATGGCAATTTCTCATTGAATAAAGATGTTCAAAAGCAAAGATACTTTACCCAGGTACTCTATGACTCCATATTTTATATGCTCATTGTACAGAAGTCTACCTATCTTTCAAGAGCAAACAAAATGTCACTACCTTCATGCAGTTCTTTTTTTTTTAATATATTGATTGTAGGGGGAGAGAGAGAGAGAGAGAGAGAGAGAGAGAGAATGAACGAACACACCCTGTGTATCTGGACAACACTCCAAACAACTGAGCTACTGGAAGTTCATTTCTATTCCTTCATGAGTGTGTTCTATTTCACTTCTGTAAATCTTCTTAGCAATCTTTACTACAGTTAATTGTATCCATAACTTAGTCCCCTTAATTTAAGACTGAATCTCAACCAATCTGGAAAAAATTATCATATGCATCTATATAATGCTCAGAGTGTCACATTATATGTCTTGAACATAGCGTGTTCATCACTGACCAATAATTGAACTAAAATAAATCACGTCCTAATGTAGTGGTTCTAAACTATTTCAAGAAGGAAGACACAAATTTGTGTCAAACTTTGCAAACACACAAATAATAGCATTATGGTCTTTCAAAATGTGCACACATATTGAACACAACCAAATGTGCATATGCATTCTTGGATCTCTTGTAATAATTCCAGGGTAGCCCGAGGTTGAATCTTTGAAGTCTAGGGAAAGACCACAAGATTTTGAATAAGATCTGGATGTGCTGTCCCTGGTGGTGTATGACTCTAAAGGAGTCCTTTGCCTTGTCAGGCCCTCAGCTTTAAAATTTGAAAATGAATAGGCTTGTCCATGTGATCTCAGACATGTAACACCAACATTCTATGATCCCTTGAACTGTTCATGACAGGTAAATTGACTTTTGACTTCTATCATTTCAAAAAATGAGTTACCTTCCAATTGAGTTAGCAACACCTAGTATTTTAGCTTGCAGTAAAGCTTTCAAGCTTTATTATACTAATAAATTTTTAAAAATCCAATTTGCTCTGCTATAGATTTACAGAATGTTTAACCCTCAGAGATCACCTGTTTCAATTCTTTAATTTGAATAAAAACATGAGACCCAGAGAGGAAAATAAATTACTCCAGGTTACACAGAAGTGACAGGAACAGCTGGGACCAGTTCCCAGTTTGGAATTCTTTTAATTATATCTTTTTGCCTATTCATAGAACTCAATTTCTTATAATAGGTCTGACTCTATGCATTTCTTTTAATTAAAAATAAACAGTTAACAAACAATAGTATATTAGTTTTAGGTGTACAACATAGTGATTAGACATTTATATAACTTATGATGTTATCCTCCCAGATAAGTCTAATACCCATCTGATACCATAAATAGTTATTACAATATTATTGACTATATTCCTATGCTTTACTTTACATCCCTGTGACTGTTTTCATAACTAGCAATTTATACATCTTAATCCCTTCCTCCTTTCACCCATTCCTCCAAACCTCATCCCATCTGGCAACCATAATTGAAAATTTTTTTAAAAGGAAAAGAAATTCTATACCTTTGAAAAATATTTTAAAATTAAACAGTTGGTGTTCTGAATAGAGAACTCACCGATTCTCATCCTGTCGTCCTCCATATCGAATCCAATAGTTCTGTTTTCAATTAAAAATGGTTTTTAATTAGTTTTGTCACTAAAATATGACTTACAGAAATAGAATACCTGCAAAACACTCCAAAGGCCTAAAATGTTATGAAACATTCATGTTATATATGATACTTTATATTTTTATTTAAAAGTAATAGAAAGAAAGGCTAAGGTTAATACAATTTTGATAAAGATAAAATAATGCACAGATTTTTAAAAAATATCATGGAATTGCCCTAGCTGGCTTGGCTCAGTTGAGAGAGCGTCGGCCTGCGGACTGAATGGTCCCGGGTTCAATTTCGGTCAAGGGCACATGCCTGGGTTGTCGGCTCGATCCCCAGTGTGGGGCATGTAGGAGGCAGCCGATCAATGATTCTCTCTCAGCATGGATGTTTTTATCTCTTTCTCCCTCTCCCTTCCTCTCTGTAAAAAATTAATAAAATATATTTTAAAAAAATCATCCAGTCTAATTCTCTTATGTTTTATGAATAAAACAAACACAAAGTCCAGCTCAATCATCTCTACAGGACTATGAAAGTGACCAAGTGGCTTTTTCTGGGGTCTCAGAATTATGCAGTTTTGAAAAAAAAAATCCTATGTAGGACTAGATAAAACTATTAGAAATGTTACATTAGAATTGGTAAATTAAAATTAACCTAATTTTTAAAATGTGCCAATAAAACATGATATAACTAAGACAGAAATGAAAAGAATATGTTACAAATAGGATATTTTCAAATAGTGTTTTTTATAAACATATAACATGCAAACTGTATAAAGAACATATATAATAGCTAACAGATAAATGAACAAAAAGTATGTCCAGACAATTCAAATTAGAGGAAAAATAATAATTAATAATAATATGTGAAAAGTTTGTTTTTACTGACCATCAAAGGAATACAAATGAATGCAACAATGATGTACCATTTTGTATATAATATATGATTAATACACATTATTTTAAAAAGTTATTTCTCATTGCTGAGATGTTTGTAGTAAACTGGTATTTGTATGCATTGCTAGGAGCATTAAAGGTCAGACAACACTCTTAGAAAAGCAATTTCAAGAACTTTAAAACTTCTCATATCCCTGAATGGCAGAGTAATCCCACTCCTGGGAATTGATTCAAACGGTGTAGTTCAACAGAAAAATGCTTAATGCATTAAGTATAAGAGAAAACAAATCAAATGTTCAGCATCATGAGAAGAGTTTATTTATTGGACGTCAACTGTATATATGTAGCTAAAATAATTTTAGAAACTGTAAAAACATAGAAATTGCTTATGGTTCCTGAAATAAAAATCAATACAGAAACATATCTATATGCCACAGTACTAGTTCTGCCAAAGATATGTCTTCATATGAAGAACGATTAAACAAGTGAAGAAAAGTTAGCATGTTGGGTACTATAATCATGAGTGATTTGTCCTTTTTGAAGTTTTTAAAATGTTTTAAATGTTTAAGAGAAAATACAAATGCATTCATAATTCAGGAAATAAAACAAACCTGAGGCAAATGTATCATGTACAAAGTACTTCACTTCTATCCTAATACATTTGCTTTTGACTTGGGATCTCAGTGGTATGGAAATCTATAAAAATCCTTTAAAGTTTGTTTATCACTTTTCCTATATAATAAAAGCATAGTATGCAAATTGTCCCCTCAACTGGGAGTTCATCTGGGAGTTTGACCAGGGGGCGGGGCCGGCCAGGGGAAGGGAGGGAGGCCCTGGCCAGTGGTGGCAGGCAGCCAGGGGAAGAGAGAGAGTACCCGGCTGGCAGCTGGCAGCTGCTAGGGACCCTACCAGTAAATGAATTTCGTGCACTGAGCCTCTAGTCTATCCTATCTAATAATAGACAAACATGGTAATTAACCGTACCTCTGACATGCTTCCAATTGGCTAATCAGGGCAATATGCAAATTAACTGCCAACCAAGATGGCGGCC
>NW_005370529.1:902124-954348 GCF_000412655.1 Myotis brandtii
CCCCCTGATGGGCCCTGCTCTGTGTGTGACAGGCGGCAGTGCCCCAACCCCCCTGATCGACCCTGCTCTGTGTGTGACAGGGTACGGAGCCCCAACCCCCCTGATGGGCCCTGCTCTGTGCATGACAGGAGGTGGCACCGCAACTTCCCTATTGACCCTGCCTTGAGTGTGACAGGGGGCGGTGCCCCAACCCTCTAATCGGCCCTACCCTGAGCGTGACTAGGGGTGGCATCGCAACCTCCCGATCCGCCCTGCTCTGTGCATGACAGGGGGCGGTGCCCCAACTCCACAATTGGCCCTGCTCTGAGCCCAACCAGGGGCTGCACCTAGGGATTGGGCCTGCCCTCTGCCACCTGGGAGCAGGCCTAAGCCAGCAGGGTGTTATCTCCTGAGTGATCCCAGACTGCGAGAGGGCACAGGCCGGGCTGAGGGAACCCCCCTTCCCCCTGAGTGCACAAATTTTTGTGCACCGGGCCTCTAGTATATATATAAAAGCCTAATATGCTAAGTGTCCAATCATTTGATCATTCAACCAGTTGCTATGATGTGCACTGACCACCAGGAGGCAGACACTCTGGTTGGTTAGCTTGCTGCTGAAGTCCGGCCAATTGGGACTAGGTGAGACAGCCAGACACACCCTGGAACCCTCCGGCAGGCCCTTGCCAGCCCTGATCATGCACCAGTGGGGTCCCTCAACCTGACCTGTGCCCTCTCACAATCCAGGACCCCTTGGGGGATGTCAGAGAGCCAGTTTTGGCCTGATCCCCACAGGCCAGGCCGAGGGACCCCACCGGTGCACGAATCCATGCACTGGGCCTCTAGTACTGAATCATTCACATATATCCTCTTTTTGTTCAGGCAGGGGATTAGAATCTTCAACAAACAAGACTGGGTAATAAAAGTATAATGAAAATGCCCACTGAACAGTTCTTTTAAAAAACACTCCCTTTTTCCTTTTTGCTCTTACCGGTTCAGTGTATGAAAACCCCAGGCCCTCTGCGGCCGATTTTATTAGTTCTGATTCCAGTTTATGACGCTTCACAAACACAGCCAAATCCTAGAGGAGAAAAATATGAAAGAAAAATTTAAATTTAAATAACAGTTAAGAGATATAATAAGCATTTAAGTGGAAATAGGTTTTATTAGACAGTGACAGTAAGCAAAAGAAAAAAGAAAAAAAGAAAAGAAAAACAGCTGCAAAAATGTCTCCATCTCAACAGGTTTTTACAAGGTAGTACATATGAAAACAATATGCTTCTGGAATTAACAAAGTTCTAAAGAACCAAGTTCTAGAACCTTTACTAAATTTTCAGGTATATTTAAGTGCAGTGTTATATTTTTTACTAACTCTCCCTGGAGCACCTAGTAGAATGCAGAATTTCTTCTGAGAACATTGATCTCACCTCTCGGGCCTCGATGGATGCCAGGTCCATGCTGTCGTCCAGCAGGCTCTCATAGTAATTCACATTGTCTAGGACATCCTGGTCATCCGGATGGAGAAGAAGATAGGCCTTGGCACACTCTAGGGCTTTCACATATTCACCAACTGAAAGATCAAGGAGTTGAAGCATTAGAGTCAGCTGAGGTCTGTCTAAAGGAGGTTGAAGGGTACTTCAACATGTATGTGAAAAGTCAGCATTATATGTCAATAAGGGAAGATAAGGTGAGGCTGAGTATAGCAATCAGAAATAGTTACAGGTAGAAGGAACACGATTTCAGGTATTCCAAAGGTACTACTTTGGTCTTCTTTGGTGCTAGTTGTTTTACATAAATTATCAAAAGTTTCCATCTGAAGATGTATGCTGACAACTTATATTATTTAATACAGATACACAGAATAGAATTTTAGTAGTTAATTCTGATTTTTGTACTGAGTTTGACAACATGGTACCTAAGACTAATTTCAGCAATCAAAATTATATTCAATGCTCTTAAATATAAGAAAAGATGCTCAGTCTCTTTCTTAGATAAATGGAAATTAAACTATATTGAGATATTATTTTTCACCTAATAGATTGGGACAATTTGATATCTGACAATTTGATAATATATTCTGTTGATGAGAAATAAAAATGTACTCAATGGAGAAAAAATTGGCAACATCTATTAAAATTACAAACAAATAAACCATTTAATCATAGAATTCCATCTTATAGGTATTATGTGCAAATGTAAAATAAGATATGTAAAATGTTATTCATTTTATCATTATCATAACAAAAATTATAAACAATACAATACCCATCAGTAAAGAATCACATGAAATAAATTATATGATATTCAGATGTAAAAAAAATTAATGAGGAAGGTCTGTATGTATTGATACAATTAGGTTGAATCATATAAAATTATCCAAATTTGACCTAAGCTAATGGTAATTTCATAGGCCAAACCTACTAAAAAAGTCTGATATGTATTTTTAGGTAAAGAAATCAATGTAGAGAACAGTGTAAATAATATGCTATCTTCATTGTGTAAGATGCAGAAATAAGTCAGGGTGTGTATGTGTGTGTGTGTGTGTGTGTGTGTGTGTGGTGTTGTGTATGTGTGTATTGTTTCCATATAAACTTTTTAGAGGGATAAATAAGAAACTATGTTGCAGGACATAACATCAGGCTGTGAGGAAAAGGAAGCAAGGGGGGCTCTTATGATATTTGGTCTCTGAACCTGTGAATATATTACCTTTTATAATTAAATCGAAAAAAAAATTTTGAAAATCACATGAAATGTCAGTCTAGTATCATTTTCAGGACATTATCACAGCATTTCCCATTTATAGTTTCACCTCCTGCTCCTCTTGTCCTGAGCTATGGTGATGTGAGAGGAGAGAGCGATTCTGTAATGAGGAGCACCACCCCTGGCCTGCAAAGGTCTTCATGGATAACCCACGCTTTACCTCGATAGTAGGCAAACTGTAGGTAGTCATAATGCAGGGGAAGAAAGTTCTCAATCGGGGAGAGGCGGCCAGGGCGGGTGGCAAGTTCCCTCACGCACTCATGCTGACAAACAAGCACCTGCACGTAGTGATCTGGAAGACAAGAGCCCACAGTGGGTCCCCCCAGTCAGCTTAATGTCCAGACCTCAGTTAGAGCCACAGTGACAACAGGGCATTCCTCACCTCACCACACCTGGGAACCATATCATTATTATCCTCACTCCATGACCAGAAATCCTTTTCACCAAGGGAGTTAAGTGACTTGCCAAGGCCTCCTAACCAGTGATCACTATAGTAATTAACAGTAGAGTCAAGCTCTAGCCAGTTTGGCTCAGTGGATAGAGCGTCAGCCTGCAGACTGAAGGGTCCCGGATTCGATTCCAGTCAAGAGCATAGGGCCTGCAGGAAGGGGTGTGCAAGAGGCAGCCAATCAATGATTCTATCTCATCATTGATGTTTCTCTTCTTTTCTCTCTTAAATCAATAAAAATATATATTTTAAAAAAATAGTAGATTCCAAATCTTCCATCTGCTGGTCTTGTGTCTGTACTGCCCTCTTCCCTTCCCTGTACCCTGTTTTCTATACATCTCCTAAAAGTGACATAGGCCATCTCACCCCACTCACACCCAGCTGAATAGCTGACTCTCCTATTATAACAACTTCAGAGCCTCTTTTTGGATATGTTAATAGGCTGAAATAGGCCAAAGTCAAAATCTGAAGTTTGGGTCCCGGTTTTGTTAAGGACTAGTTGAGAGAAAGGAACTGCCCTGTACGTGGGGAGGTCCCTGCAGAGAAGTAAAGGAGAATGCTCTTTCTGTGTATTAACATCTTCAGGCAACTTCTCCTAAAGGGGAAATAAAAACAATATTCCTTTACAGCTATAGCGTAGGAACCCATTTGGCCCAATTACAAATTAGTCCAACAACTGGACAAAATTTAGCTATACCAAATCCTAATACTGTAGGGAATCGTAAAATAAGAGAAGGATGAAAGCTGAATAATTTAAATAAGCACTTTGCCTCTCTCTGTTCCCCTTTCTTTGTTCCCATTCTCCTTGCCTGCAAACAGGCCAAGATCCTGAAGTGTAGGGGTTTTCAAGCTTCCTTTAGTTGTGGGCTCTGGCTTATCTAAGCATGAGCTGAGGAAACACAAGTGGCTAATGAACCAGAGGATAAAATAACAACATGCTTGCTATATTTTACCCAAATTTTGATTTTTACAATGAAGATGAAGGTAGTCTTTGCCAGCAAGAGAATAAATAGTTCATTCATGCTCGTGCTGAGCGGGTTCTCTTGAGAATGATGACTGTACAATTTAATTTACCACAACTGCCTTCTTTCAAAACCTACTCAGTTAGGCAGAGTTCAGATTGTACCTCGATGACCTTGAAGAAGAACCACAAACCACAACAAGAAGGAAAGGTACACTTTCTGGTACATTAAAAAAAAAGAGTGTGCCATCTGGCCATGGTGGCTCAGTGGTTGAGTATCAACCCATGAACCAGGAGGTCATTGGTTCGATTCCTGGTCAGAGCACATGCTTGGGCATGCAGAAGGCAGTCTATCGATGATTCTCTCTCATCATTGATGTTTCTGTCTCTCTCTCTCTCCCTCTCCCTCCCTCTCTGAGATCAATAAAAAATAAATAAAAGAAAAAAAAGTGTGCTATTTTTTACATAAGCTGGCCAACTCAAGCCAATATAGCATAGCTAACAGAATCCATGCTATCCATTGATTCTTATCTCCAGGTGGGGGAATGTGAGGGAAAGAATGAGTTCTGTTTATTTGATTAGAATATTAGAAACAAATAGCTAGCTATTTTATTTCTTAAGAAAATAATAACAAACAACCCTCAACTGTTTTCTCTTAGTTAGCTGGTCATTTACCTTAGCTGGTCACACTCCTTCTAATTCCAAATGACAAGCAAAAGGAAAAGGTGGGAAACACATCCACCAAAAACTCAAAATCTGAATAAAAGTATTTTGCAAAGCAAGATATAAATAGCAGCAAAGTAAGAGTGACACAATAATATCCTTTAGGGCTTCAACAAGCATCACTAGTAATAAATAACTGTATTCAGAAACCATTTGTATATTTCTCTAATTTTTAATGGTCTTCCAACTCTAAAAATTAAAATATTCTGGCTTTCTAAATACATTTATGTTTTAAAAGCCAGTTTTACTCCACATTTAGGACAGTTTTGAACCAAACAAGAATTTACATAGCATTATAATGTCACTTTTTATTAGTTGTATTCCTTGCTTCTTTTACCAAACATTATTGTGCAATTAATATGTTTCTAATAAGTTTAGATCCAAGACACTGTATGGTAATATTTTTTAAAATTTCTTTCTCATAAAAAATTGAATATGTTTCAAATTCCCAAGACTTACCATATTATTATAATATATAATATTTGGCTTGAACTTAAAGAACTATGACTTTTTCTTAAATCAATTTTCTTTACTGGAAGTGGGCGTCATGGTGTTGGAAGTCGTGTTAAGTGTTAAGAGCCTGAATTAGGAGATCTCTCTTCTTTTCCAGCAAACAGCATGCTGTTCTAGTAATTAGGAAATTACTAAATGTTAAGCTGTGGGGAATTGTTAGTCAATTTTCCTAAACCAGATCTAGGACATTTGCCAAGGCTGTTTAGTCGCCATTGGTAGAGGCAGGCACGTGTAGAGGCAAATATGGAAGTGGAGGGAGGACACATATCCCCACAAAGCCACCAGATAGTAAACTATAATAAAGGAAAAGTATTTCTCTGTAGAGAAACACACAGCATTTAAAATGTAAAACACATGCAACTGGCATTCAAATGAGCAGTGCTCACAAAAATGCAGGCAAATGGTTCTGGCAGAAGCCCCATGAAACACAACTCTGGGGAAAAATTCCTCAATAATTCAAATATTGGTATTGATTTTAAGTGAGTTTAGTTGATTTAGGGTAACCGAGTGTGCGGCAAATTGGTCATTTGACAAATCGATTTTCAGTCTAACTTCCTTGTCTAATGTAAAAGATATTTCCCCAAGTGCCCCACTAAAGGATCTCAACAATGTATGACCTACATTTTCACAAATACAGAGCATTATTAACCCTTTTAGTCTTCATAGTACAAGTGATGGATATCTCCTCTCCTTTGGTTATTCAACCCATTCATGTAACACATATTTACTAAGAACCTACTATTTGCCAGACTCTGTACTTAGGTACTGAGGACTTGGCACTGAACAAGATCGGACATTAGCCAGTGATTGAGGAAAAGGATATTTGGAAGGTCAGTAAGTGGAAATGAGCTTGGCATATGCAAAGAATTAAAAGAACTATAGTAGGAATGTGTCACTAAGAGGGGAGGGGGGAAAGAGGATGAAAATGTAGACAAGTATGTCCTCCTTGTTAAGGTTTTGGGTTTTATTCCAAGTGCAATGGAAGCCACGAGGGTTTTCAGCATGTCTGTGAGTACACTTTCCCTTTTTTTAGAAGACTGCTCTGTTGGCCTACACACAGTGGTTCTCAACCTTCCTAATGCAGCGACCCTTTAATACAGTTCCTCATGTTGTGGTGACCCCCAACCATAAAATTATTTTTGTTGCTACTTCATAACTGTAATTTTGCTACTGTTATGAATTGTAATGTAAATATCTGATATGCAGGATGTATGTAAAGGGGTCGCGACCCACAGGTTGAGAACCACTGAGCCCTACAGAGTAAAACCCAAAGAGGACATAAGGACCAGCAAGGAGGCTATCACAGTGGCTTAGTGAAAATATACTGTTGATTTGAAGCAGGGTGGTAGTGAAAGAGGTGAAGAGAACCAGGGAATCTTAAGTACTATTAGAAGGGGACATCTATCAAAGTTTGATAACAAATTAGAGGGGTATAGGAATTGAGGGAAATTTTGGATTGAAAGATAACTTCTTGAGGTTTGGTTTAAGCTACTAGGTGAGTGGCACTTTCTATGGAGAGAGAAAACACTGGAAGTTGGGGAGAGCATACTGACTTCATGAATTTATGTTTCTATGAGTATATGTGAAGTTGAACATTATTTTTCATCTATAATAATAAAAGCATAATATGCAAATCGACCAAACGACTGAACAGCAGAACTACCATCCAGACGACCTTCCAGACGACCACACTATGACACGCACTGGCATCGGGCCAGCCAAGGAGAGTGTGATGTTATTGGACGGGGGGCCCTGCCATGGCTCCACAATCGCCCCACAGAGGGAGGCTCAGGCCACCCGGCTGGCTGCGCTGCAGTGGGTGGGCAGGGCCTCCCTCTGTCGAGCCATTGATCTGGGGGTCCCACAATCGATCGCCCCACAGAGGGAGGTCCAGGCCAGCCAAGCAATCGCACCCCACACCTGTGCCTGTTGCCTGCAGAGTGAGGCGACTGGTGGCAGGGGACAGGGGAGCTGCGCTGCACAGATGGCAAGCAGTGGCAGCGGCAGGGGTAGGTCAGCTGCTGGCAGTAGGGGAAAGGAAAGCCCAAATAGGCCCTGATCGCCAGCCAGGCCTAGGGATCCTACGGGAGGGGTCCCGGATTGCAAGAGGGCACAGGCAGGGCTGAGGGACACTCCACTCCCTGTGCATGAATTTCGTGCACCAGGCCTCTACTATTTTTATAACTTGGAACATACTACACACTCAACAATTATTTGTTAAACATTTGTTATTGAATAAATCACCCTTTGCTCATTTTTCAATTATATAAACCTTTAAAACATGAGGTCCCAGAGTGAGAAATGACTAGTCTGGATTCCGAGTTTCACTTTAATCACATTACTTAGTCTTTCTGAGGTACAAATTCCTCATTTTTTAAAAAAGAAGAGAGTGAATAACAATAGTATCTACACAAGAAGTTGTTTAGAGAATTAAAAGAGAGATAAAGAAGTAAAGTGCTTTGTATATTGTAACTGCAAAGTGAGTGTTTGTTATTATTATTACTACTAGTAAATAACAAATAAATTACTACTCATAATAATTTATATGCTCCATTTAAATATTAAGGATACTAACACTTTGCCTGTAATATTTTTTTTCAATTTTTCCCACTTGTCCTTTGTAAATCAGCTTGACTTACTGTATATTTTGTGTTTGTCTTACTAAGGTCTACCTTTTTCTTCATATTTCTTGTTTTTGCCATGCAAAGAAGAGCTTTTCCTTCCTACTATTACACAAATGTTCTTCTGCATTTTCTTCTAACAGTTTTATTTTTACACCTAAATTATTAATATAAATAGAATGCATTTTTGTGTATATTTTTATATACACCAGAAAACTCACTCCCCACCACAAATGCTTAACTAGTTAATCTCCTCAATTAATGTAGAATGTATATTACCTACTATTTTAAATACTACTTTGTAACACATTAAATTCTCACATATAATAGAATACCCTTTTAAATAACTAAAGAATACTATATAAAAGTATTCACTACTACATTGTTTATAGGAATAATAAATTGCAACTTCCTTAATATTCATCAGTAAAAAACTGGTCGAATAAATTGTGCTGTCACCACATAATGAAACATTGTGCAACTATTAAATACAATAAGGTAGATCTCCATGTACTTACACGAGAAGAAGTCCACAGTACATTGTTAAGCATAAAATAAAACAAAAAATATGCTGGTAATTAGTATTTGTAGTATTGTCCTATTTTTATAAAAAATAGAATTATCTTACATAAATATTTAGATATGCATCTGAAAATGTTTGGGAGCACAGTCACCAAAATTTAAACTACATAAATGTATCTATAGCAGATAGGAGTGTTTAGATATATGAAAAAAAAATATGTTGTTGAAATATTTTTAGAGATCGCATGTAGTATTTCTATAATCATAAAAGAAATAAAAGAAAAAAAGTAAGTTTTACCTGCAATAGCTTCATAGAGACCAGCTTTATACCTTAAATAATCATACTCTTCAAATCTCTGAGGCCCCTCACACAGGGCTCGACACTCTGTATCTTCATTGAAATATTCTCTCAAAGCTTGTTCAAAGTACTTGATAGCTAGCTCAAAGTCATCGGCCTCGTAATGTTTGACTCCTGCACTGTAACTCTCCTGCAAAGAAACAGAAAAACTTTTTTTTTTCAAATAGCACCCACCCACAGGGCACTTGGATAGCAGGGTTCATGCAGACTCGGGACCACTCAGGTAGGTGGGATATTGAACTCCTGTGCTGTAAAAGGGTAAAAAAGGATTGCACTGGGAGGTAAAGTATAACTTCCCCAGTTTCAACTAATTGTAGACAAGAAAGGACTTAACTGGGCAACTAGTGTGGTGTCAGTCAATTTCATTTTCTTCCTGAGCACACTCAAGACTATACTGTCTGCACCTGAAACCTCTATAATTCTCACAAGGAGAAGCCAACAGTAGGATTGGCAGGAGAAGCACCACGGGCTTATGAGAGGCAAAAGAGCAGTTATATAGGTACAGGTGCTTGGTATCTATGATCTAGCCCTACCGGGGGAATTAAACATACATGTAACCCAGGAGGGGATGTCATGGGGGTCTCTGGCAGCCGCAGGGGAGACTCCAAATCCCAAAAGGGTTTTGGTCCCAGGTATGGAAAGGGGCTGAAAATAGGACCTTGTTGGGGAGCGGAGAATAACCTGTTGTTGCCAGCACCCCAGGTTAATACCCTAGAGCTAGTGTATTAACCTGGCCCTGGGAAACTCAAACTTGTACCTGCTGGTGAGCTCCCCTAGCGGGGAGAAAGGTCTTGCCCCAGGCTTGCTCTTATAACCTACCATAATTGATAAGTGGCCAACTACTATTCCATCTGGAAGATTTGTATTCCTCCTCTCACAACTAGTATTCTGGGCTGGAGGGAATGTCACTTGTCAAAAGGTATGGTATAGAAGACCAGAAAGACCACATGAACAAGCCACTATTTTTACACAGGATAGAGCAATGGCCTGTACCCACTGGTGCTCATTTGCCTCTGTTGGTACCTACTAAACATTTGTCTTATTCTCCCTAGTTCAGTGCAGGCTCACAGCTCTGCAAGATGGGCTAATGAAGTGGCTCTCAGGTCCAATGTTTCAGACTGTTAGGTTTGTTAATAAAATGTCCCTCTCTGCTACTGCTGGGCTGCCTTGGAGAACAAACCCGGTCAACCTGACAGAATGGTCCAATCTTAACATAATTTAAAAATGTTCTTGGGACTGACAATCAACTTTATGTACTTTGATACTAGTATGTATAAATCTATTATATATCTTTATTATTCCTTTACTATATGCTATACGACTGCTGTAAAAAACAAATATAATGTCTCACCCATCCTCCTCCCTCTCCAGGATATATGTGGAAAATATATGGGCAGATTGTATGGGAGTGGAAAGGAAAGCATCCATGTTGGGGTGGAATGTGTGGTAAATGGGAACATGGGCCCCATCTCATGCTTCAACTCCCCCTGGAAAATATAGTGACAGCCTCTGTAGATGGACTGTTATACATTGGGATAGGCAGGACTCCACCCTCCCCTCTCCTTCAGCAGTAAGATGCTTTCTGTAAGAAACTAATCTCATAGATATAAGACTTAAAATTAATGGGGAATGACAGGGAAGGGGCACTAAATAGAAATAGAATCACAGTTGTTTGATAGCTACTCACTATAAAGAAAAGATTTTCTTACAAATCCTGGGGAACTAAAGGACATGTTATAACAAGGAGAACAGCTATAGCTGGTTTGCCCAGTGGATATTGGCCTGCGGACTGAAGGGTCCCAGGTTCAATTACAGCCAAGGGCACATGCCTGGGTTGTGGGCTCAATCCCCAGTGTGGGGCATGCAGGAGGTAGCCAATCAATGATTCTCTCTCATCATTGATGTTTCCATCTCTCTCTCCCTCTCCCTTCCTCTCTGAAATCAATAAAGTAATATTAAAAAAAGGAAAAAAGGAAGGAGAGCAGGCCCTGGAGATAAGGCAGTCCAGAGCCCAGATCAAGGACAGAACCTATCTGAAGGGAGACAGTGTTTGGGGCTAATCTTTGAAGCACTTGTGGCTAATCTTTACAAATACAATGAAAGAGACACACCCTGGGAACTCACTAACTTTACAATTTTTCCCAACCACTAACCCTATATAAGAGCTTGTTTAAAATGAACTGTTAGAGCCGTCTTTTCAGCGTGTTACACTTCTGCTCCTCCCTCAGATTGCTGGCTTTCTGATTAATAAACGCACCACAAAGATTCAACCTCATCTATACTTATTTGTAGGTAGCAGCAGACAGCTCAGACCCTTTCATGTCCTGTTTCATATTGACTGATGGAATTGTGACATACAGGGCTGAAAGATAGGTAGAGGACCTGCACAATTATGAGAAAATTATGAGATCTTGAAGTTATTAGCTAGAGACTTTAGTATGCCAGGTCATATATTGGCAGAGAAGGTTACCAAGCTCCTTTAATTTTATGTTAGCACAAATGTGCTGTAGTTATAATGCATATTGACATATTTCTCTTCATCTTACTTAAGGAGCAATGTGATTTTGTGCTGGCTACAGTACTAAATCCTGGGCTTTTTCTGGCTGCATGGGACCTAGTCCTTCCCTCCACCCCCCAAAAAACGATACTTTCTAACCCTTTTGAATGTAGGTAGGGCCATGCAACAAAATGCAGGAAGATTGATGGGGGTGGACATGACAACCATTTCCTGGCCTGGCCCAGTTGAAAAAATAAGGGGGGAGAGGAGGCTTCCATTTAAAATCTTCCTCTCTTATCATTTTATTTAATCATCTTGGAGTCCACATGTTGAGAATAGAAATGTCTCTAAATGTAAAAGAAGCCCTTTCAACATATTGTCATCTTAAGTAAACAAATAATTATATAGCTTGAAACCAAAACCCCAGAATTTGAAAGTACAGGTACAACGGAAAAACCACGGGGACTTGGAGCTAGGAAACTATAGTGTGACCTGAGCAGTTCACACTGGCTCAAGTCCGAGGTGGAAAATAATGCTGGCGGGGGAGCTGAAGCTCAGAAAGGGTTACAGATATTTATATCATATTCTACTTTTCACCGTGTCAAACTAATTTTCTAAAATAATTTTCATTGTCTCTCAATTTTTAACCATGATAATTATAACATTTTATGTAATAACTCTAAAAGTATAAAAATGTCACTGTTTTGGAAATCAGGAACCATTTTGAGATATCCATTCACAGGAATCTGCTTTGAGGCAAATGAAACTCAGGAGCATTTAGCTCCACATGGTTGGCAGGGGTCCCCAGAGCTCACCAGGTGTGGTCTGGCTTCTCGATCTACCAATTGGGATTCTTCGACGCCGGCCATTGTTCTGTAATTCTCAATGTTCTGCTGCATTTCCATGTGCTCAGGATTGGCCATGAAAAATGTGTGCCCTGCTTCCACTGCTTTTTCCAACTGGTTAAGCTGTGGAGAAGAAAAAAAAAAAAGGATCAAATAAAGGTAAATATTTCTAAACCAGGCTCAGTACTAGGCTTGAAAGTGACAGTTCACATTCACGATATTAAATCTCCATCCCAAAGGGCAGGAGGTTAATAAATAGTACTACTAAAATGATATGTGGATGATTTGGCTTTAGTGAGAATGGATACATGTACTTTGTTACAAGTTCATTCTCTTCCCCTCTTTTCTAAGTCATCTGTGCTTTCTGGAAATTGAATCTTCGATTTGTTTTATAATTAATCAAAATAAAAAGCTGCCAGTGCTGTGCCACTTCTAATTCATATTTTCAACATCTTTGTCTTCTATTTTCTCTTCATTTCTTTTTGTCCCTTTTGCATTAGTTCTAACAATGGGAGTATACACACCTATGATTTTCCAAAGCATGGGATTGGGTATATCATCTACTACACCAAGTGTGTTACCAGGCTTTAGAATATGAACAGTACAAAGTTGTAAGATTAAATTATTCTAATAAGAGATGTGAAATACAGCACATACAATGTTCTACCACACTCCTTTGATTGAGGTATTTGATTTCAAATTTACAAGTTTGATTTTCATTAATTCAAAAGGAAGAACTTTTAATAACCACTATATAGACACTATAAATCTTCTCCTAACCCACTTAATATACTGCTTTCCATGTAACGTACAGTGATAAATTTTTAACAAAATGGAATTAAATTTACTCAATTTAAGACATGTTTCCTTATGCTTTAGTCATGAAGAATGTCTGTAGATAGATCCATTTGCCCCATATCAGAAAACTGAATATTAGTAGCCTTTTCCATGGTAAATCCAAATAATGTCTGATCTATTTTAAAGTATAAAGAATTAAAAACTAATTGTTCCTGAACAAGTAAATGTAAAATCATGGAATAGCATAGCAAATTCAACTTAGTATACTTTTAACAGTTTGGCCACTCAACTATGAGTAACATAAAGTCCCCAGTAATTGAATCTCATGATATATAAAGCATCTTAACACTTACCTCAGAAAAGATAAACTGGCTTATTTCAAGACCTGACATCCTTAAAGTTGTCTAATAATAGTAAAATGTTCCCCATTCCCCTTTAATTTTCATATTACTACCTACCGGCATTCTTTCCATTAAATCTCGTCTGAAATCAACTTTCCCTACCACTTTGATTTTGTTCTCAATTGTATGCTCCCAGAATTATTTTGACTGTCAAAATCACTAATTTTGGACCTCGTTTCTTTCTCAATATCTCACACACTAACTCAATATCTCACACACTAAATTTCCTCAATATCTCACACACTAACACAAATAAATATGAATTTTGTGGACATCTACATAGCAGCAAGTATATAGATATAGAGGAAAAAGACTAGGTTGCAAATTGGGTGATGGTGTGAACCTGGAAAATGTCATCTAAGCATTTGTGCCTCAGTTCTCCTTTAAGAAAAATGCCCATAATTCTTGGAGGGGAAAGGGGAATGGGAGATGCGGGAAGAGACTGGACAAAAATCGTGCACCTATGGATGAGGAAAGTGGGTGGGGAGTGAGGGCGGAGGGTGGGGCGGGAACTGGGAGGAGGGGAGTTATGGGGGGGAAAAAGAAATGTAACCTGAACAATAAAGATTTAATTAAAAAAAAAAAAGAAAAATGCCCATAAAACACCCATACCACCATCTACTACATAGGATTTTGGAAGAAATTAATTGTGCAATATATATGAATGTGCTTCAGAAATCATTGAAACTCAAATAAAATAAACAACATAATACAACTTATATATGATCTATCAGTTGCAAGGATGTAAATATGCTCCCCTTAATGATGGATATCCTATATAATAAAGAGCTAATATGCTAATTAGACCAGATGGCAGAATGACCTTCCAGAATGACCTTCCAGGATTACCTTCCAGAACAACCAGTGGGTGGGAGGTGGGGCCACAAGGCAGCTGGGGCTGCTGGGAAGGCTGAGCCCCTTGGACAAATTTTGTGCATGGGGCCTCTAGTAATGTATAATGCTCATGGATACATAATTTGTAAGGATTGTTAAGGTTCTTGTGGTTGTGAAAACTGCCTCCAGTTAAGAGTCAAACTATAAGTCATGAACAAAACAGACTTGCACTGACATACTCAGGTCCTATAGCACCATTATAAGTGATAGAACATAAATCAATATTTGTTTTACATTTTCCTACCTTCATGTTTTGCTCAGGTTGTTCCATTGACCTAGAGATCCTTTGTCCCTTGGTCTTTTCTGGTTGAAATCTAACATATCCTATGGAGCCTAACTTCAACTCCGCTTTCTCTAATAGATCCTTTCCCCACTCTGTAGCTGTAGCCAAGCATTGCGATGCGATCCCTTTTCCTCTACTGTCACTTATATGCTGCCATACATTGTGTCTACCTGAGTATGTTTGTTTCTCTGACTAGAGCTCTGAGGAAAGAGACTATATGACTTATTTATCTTTTTGTTTCCCACCTACTTCACATACAGATGTCTATGAAATGTCTACGAAAAGAGAAAAGAAACTTCTAGCAAGTAAATGTTTTACACACAAATCAAAAGGTATATTAGTATACTATATGGGAGTGTGCTTCATAAGCTACCATGTACTGAAATGATATAAGTTTAATAACATCTCAGAAGTCATTATTCCCATTGAGAGCTCCCAATACTGTTTACCACTGATGACTGTGATCCAGTAGCTCTTGAAAACTGTCAGACAATGTTGATACACTAGTTCCTTTTCTTAAATTTGACCACATTGGTTTTTTGCTTATTTGGTGATTTCCCCATTTATAACCCAGTATTGAACATAATACCATCATCCCTAAGTATAAAAAGATTCTATGACTTAAACCATAAAACTTACTTGTGAACTGGCCAAGGCTTTTAAATCATTGTGAACCAGTTCAGGAAACTAGAATTAGCTGCCAGAGTCTATAAAACAGGCCATTATTTTAACTGGAAGCTTAATATTTTTGTACTTTATTTTAGAAATTAGATACACATATCTGAAGTGGTAGGGAAAGTCCAGGTGAACTTTTTTAGGTTGTAAATTGGGTGTATACTCCATATAATGCCATATTATTGGCTGGGGATTATTACAATAACTTGTAGGTACAAGGTTTCAGCTAAGGAAGGATCTACCCACTATTCTATTAAAACAAACAGAAAGCCAACTACATTAAAGGCTCCAAACTGGGTTTCCTTTAAGACTAAAATAAAACAAACCACAGGAGAGGATAGCTCTAATGTGAGGGTAACTCTATGCATCAGAAAAATAAATTGCAAATAAAGAACAACTGAGGAAAGGGAAATGATTTGACAGCAAGATGGTATCACTTTTAAGGAAGCCCACTGTTCCATTGAGATATGAGAGATGGGGGTCAGACATGCCTTCAAGAAGCACTGGCTCATTTCCCCTAGGACTCTGAAGAACTAAGCAAAATTTTTTTCCTGCCAGCCCAGAAGCAAAACTGTACGTGGCTGTCATGCTGCGTGGAAAAGAAATGAACACTGATTAAGTCAACACCCTGTTTGCATTCAGAAGTCCCTCTGTTCACTGCTGAGGGAATGAGACTCTTCTGAGACACACCTGATTTTCCAGGGCTAATCATAAAGGAGCATTTCATACACACTGACTACTTCAAAACCTTCAGCAGCTATCCAATGAGCACAAGGAGATTCCAGAAACTATGTGCCATGACATTCAAGAAACCCCAGGATTTGGCCCTCACCCTATCTTTCTAGCATAACTTCTTTCTATCTGTCATTATGCAAACTTTCCCCAAAAATGTTCTAGAAGAACTTCTAGAAGTTTTCTAATTTACCACCCTCCTGTTCAAGAAAACACACACGGGCCCAGTACTCCAGTCATACCAAAATTATTTATTTAATGCATTCACTTCTTTAGCTAAAATTTATTGTGCTAGACATTGTGATAGTCAATGAGAATAGAATACCTACATGACCCAAGTGGATAAAGAACCTGCTCTTTCCAGGTGTTCACAGTCTTATTCAGGGAGACAAATCTCAGGTAAACAAATCATTAATGAAAATTATTTCAGTTTGTGCTAAGTGCCACGAAGAAACCAATGAACAAATAACACTGTAAGAGCCTGCTGGGATTGGAATGAAAACAGGACTTATTTAGGTAAATTAGTCAAGGAAGGTCTCTCTGCAAAGGAATTTTGAGCTGAGACCTAAATTTTTGGGAAGTCAGTCATGATCAAAATGGGAGGAAGAGTGTTCCAGGCAAAAGAATGTCAAGTGAAATAAATGGACCTGAAGTGGAAAAGTCTGGAAATTTTTTAAAAAGCAGAGCAGAGACTAGGGTGAGAGATTTGAGGAGTTGGAGGACAGATCACCTGTATGCTACAATAAAGAGTTTGAATGTCATTCTAAGTGTAGGAGAAAACTATTAAAGAATTTGGAACATTATCCGACATGCATTTTAAAAGAATTCAGTCTGCTATGTGGAGAGTAGGTCTTTGGTAGCAGGCAGGAGAAGACCAGTAATCCAGGTCAGAGATAATATGTTTACTTTGCAGAACAAGAATATCACAGGATAGCTCAGTCCCCATCCTTTTTTCCCTTCTAACTTCCATTCCTTTCTCTTTCTTTCCATGTTGTCCATCCTTGCTATAGCAGTGTTTCTCGATTCGGAAGACAAACACATAGCACAAAAGAAAAGAATTCTAAAATTTCCAAGCATATTTTGGGGAAAATATACAAGTTCCCTCTTTCTGAATTAGAAGAAATATGAAGCTCACATATTTTGAATAGGAAATTTAAAACAGCTTGTAAGACACGCGCAAGGAAGGAAAAAGACATTCTGAAGCACATAAAAACATGTAAAGAACACTGTGTACTTGTGAAATAGAATATTTAGGATCACTTTCTATCTTCTGGAGCCTTTTTTATACAATCAGGGTAAAAGGTCAAATGTGGGGTAATTTCCATTCTTCTACTCAAACATCAACATTTTCAGTAAAAAAAGGAATTCTTTCTCTACTTGTACTTTCATCACCCTAACTTTTGGAATTCACCCAGTATCATGCATTACATTTTGATAAAGTGCCATAATTTTTGCCTTGGCTCTTTACTTAAATTTCACAATATAGCAATTTCAGAGAATTTTTAACCCTATCTGAGGTTTCTTACCAACTGACAAGACATTCTGTTTCTAAGCCACAGCAGAATCTTTAAGTTCTACTTAGCAGCGGAAACACACTGGCTGAAGAGAAAGAAAGTCACCAGATTACAGGATGTACCTTATGCTAAACACTAAAAATTTATGGGCTAAAAACTTTAGTCTTCCTTTTATGGATCAGTAAGAATTTTTTCTTAGTAAGAATAACACCAGGCATTTTTGTAGATATTTTAACACATGCTAGTATCTCCAAATTCACTTTAAATTCTTGCCAGCCCAAAGTTAATTTCCTTCACAAAACCAAGTTAATTAATTAATTAAAAATTAAATTAACATATCAAAAGAATACTCTAACAATGAAGACCCAGCAAATTTTGAAACAAAAATTTGAAGTAATTTGAACTACTAGATTAAACTAAGTTCTATAAGTCAGAGTGTTTCAAATGTAAACTTTGGGGCTGGTTAATCATATTGAATGACACCTGTAATTGAAAAAGAAAAAATTAGCCATATGGAAAACAACGTTGCATTCTTATTTCACAATTTCTGGTGATGGTACTATTCTTTGTGCTGTTAATGTAACTTGCAAAAACACCTATGTATTGGATTATTTTAATAATTCAGTTATGCAAAATAACTGTTTCTTTTGACAATTTGTAAAATAACATTGAAGACTGCATAATATGTTGTGTTGTCCTTTTTGCCTTGACCACTAGAAAGCTCAGAACTAAGTTGTATTTTTTTGAAGCTCGTATATTTCCCCTTTTTAAATTTGTTGTTGTTTTTGTTTCCATTTCAAAAATCTAATTATACAAATAATTGTTTTAGAAGGGTAACTCAAAGTCCTTTGGAACACAGAAAAGATACAACTTATTCAAAAAATAAACCCTTATAGTAAGGGAAACTTCTAGTAATTAAATTATTTCCTATATTTTAACGTTGAAAATTTAGGTTTTCATGCTAAATGCAGAAAGTAAACTTACCTTTGCATTTATTGAATGTTAGTCTGAAATGTAGTCATGGTTATAAGTAAATATTTACAGTTTTCAAAGCATTATTTGGTAAGAATTAGATGGGAAGTGACATTTCTAAAGAGTAACATTTTCTCTGTGGAATAAGTTGGAAAGGAAGAATGTCTTTTTAAAGACACTTTCTTTTGCCAAACTGCTCATAGTCTTTCCTTCAATTCCTTATAGTCCTAAGCCTGATTAATATCTTCCTGCTCTTTCTAAATACTCTAGTGAAATTTTAATCTGATGTTTACAACTTAATGTTAAACACTGATGGTGAATAGCCACTGTCAAATGAGGTTACCCTTATAAACACAGTGGAACAACAGGTTCTATCAGCTATGTTAGAAGGTTTCTTATCAATGAAAACCATCTTTCAGGGTAAGGAAAAACTAAAGTGAAGAGGCAGAACTTTTAGTCACTAAAGTCTAATTTGTGATTAACATGTGATCTCAGGTTAGAGACTATTTAAAACAAAAAGTGCCTGAAATTATTTAAAGAAAAAATACCCTCAATGTATCTGCCAAAAAATAACTGCGTGCTTAATTGGACAAAATCCCTCAAGCCATCTGTGTATTGTCTAATTTCCTAACAAGAGAATAGCCAAGACTTGAATGCCTCCGGATAAGGAGGAGAGAATACTATCTTTGGGATGGAATGTGGGCAAGTCATATCTGCCAGGGAGCAAATTAAATTAGTGTGTATGTTTTGTTGATATATTTCTATTGCTTTTGGTTCTAAACATTGGGACAGAGTAATATGGAAGAACTGGGCTGGCATCTTAACCTCTCTGGTGTTGTCCAGAAGTCTCCCTTGAGGTGTCGGAGGATGACTAATGGTTACTGAAAAGTAGGTTTGCGCCAAGACCTGTTTGACATTTGCTTCCTGCTACTGTTTTTGGAACCACAGCTTTAATCCTCTTTAAAATTTCTTTGGAAGGTAGATGCCACTCAATTCATACTCTAGTTTTGCCAACGTCCCATGACTACTGCAGTAGTCATCACTTTAACGTGTAAAAAAATCTTATTCGTGTCTGAGTTTGGAAAATAAATAAATAGAATTCCAGTGTCCCTCTTTGTGAGCTCAGAACTGTAGTCCCCTCCTTTGGGACCATCATATTGGTGACAATGATCCCATACATGAGGTTAATAAGAACTTACCCTTGTATGTTGTTGTATAGTTTTCAAAGAACTTTACAATACTGATAACAAAAAAATTGTCATTTATTGTCTACTCAACTCTATTGTAAAATTTTTCAAAAAGCTGAAAAATGAACTTCTACATCACATTGGGACCAGGTGATCATTATCTACAAGGGCATATGATGATACAAACAATAAGCAATAGCACCATGTAGAATCTAGTGCTGGGACAGACTGAGCTGCCCCTAATGAACTCCATGGTTCAAAACCAATTTTGTTGTTCTAACCATTCACTCATGCTTTGCTGCTTCTGCCTGGTTTTCATTATGATAAATGGAGATGAATGTTGTCTTTCCCTAGTGACCCATTTAAAAACATCTATCTGGACATCACTTCTCTAGAGCCAACAGCCAGCTTCCTAATTGCTCACTACTGGAATTATGTCTCTGTAGCCATCAGCAGCCAGACCACATCTCCCCTCCCTCACCCCGCCCCCCCCACACTCTACAAACTTGCAAATACTTGGATTTATTTGTCAAATATGATTGCAAAATGGCAATTAACTGTGGATTTGGGTTTTCTGCTTCTAAGGTAGTCTTTAAAAATTGATAGCAAAATAGCTTAATATAGACCTAGCACTGATTTTTCTGCTCTTGAGAAGATGAAAATTTCAAAACTTTTTTGTGTGTCTGTAGCTTTGTTTTGTGAAATAAAGCGACTGGCCCAAAATGCTTATCATATACAAGTAAGAATAGGCAGCCAGACAATCGAGAATTAAAGAGTGGGTTTCTTTCCTGTTAATCTCATGGGCACCCATCTTTCCTGCATGGTTTGCAGGTGGAGGCATGTGGACCAGGGAAAATAAAAAATAAATTGGGCCTTGCCTTGTTAAAAATGGTAGGGCTAACACTGGAGACAGTCTGGCCAAACTGATGAATTGTGGGGGGGAGGACTTCAGGGTCTAGTGAGCATATAGAAAAATGTCATTACTATTTCTAACATCTCCCTTCTATTCTGGTCTCCCATTTTGTGTTTATAAAGCAAATTTAACATTCCACCAAATATAAGAAAAGCAAACAAGCAAATCTAAAGTTTTTCCACTTGTACCTTTTTGGTATAAATATGCCACATCACTCCTCTGTGAGAAATATAAGAAAAGCAAACAAGCAAATCTAAAGCTTTTCCACTTGTACCTTTTTGGTATAAATATGCCACATTCCCCTGTGAAATACAAACTCTCTCTTGCTCTTGTAAGGGTGGGGAGATTACGTTATAAAGTATTTCCAAACATTCACTGGAGCTCATGTAAAGGAAGGCACCATGGCTGGAAGCCAAGGGGAGTTTCACTCTAAAGACCCCTCATGCAGGGGCTTCAAGAAGGACTAAGGTCCCTTTAGGTATAACCCATCACACTGACTAATGGGTGCTCTTAACCTTGTCAGGTCACATGGTCTTATTAAAGAGGTAGTTTTGATGGCAACATTCTTTCAGTTTCATAAGTTCCTCTCCATCACATCTGCTCTTTATAAGCATTCATCCACAGCAATAACCTTCAGGCTGTACTATAAATTAAATATCCCTGCCTATACACAGGTTAAATATAAATCCAAACATTCTCCTGTACCTTAGCCAACAGACTGCATTGGAAAGAAGTTCCAGGCTAGGTGAATTTGTGAAGAGTTAAAGCTTGGGCAAAATCCACTTATTGAACATATCAGGTAGCATTAATGCTTATGTTATTTTTGCAGTACTTGCATTGGTCTTATGAATACTAACTTTCATTAACCATAAGTGACCAGGGCTAGGAATTCTATTTAAATCATCTAGTATCACTGCTTCATTTACAGGTGGAAGAAGGATTTGCTCAGAAAATTAGTGGCAAGACAACGGTTACAATCTGCATCATTTATTAAAACATTCACAAACATACATTTGGGACTTTAATTTACTATTTCAAAGTAGAGGTGAGTTTGTGCATATCTGGTCCATAAAAGAATGGTTTGCCCATCTGAAGATAAAAACTATTTTCAACATGGTTCTTGACCTTTTATTAAATATAGTCCAGGAGGGCAAGGACATATTCACAAACTACTAATATCAAGAACTAAGGTTCTGTCTCTTCCTCTGCACTGCCTACGGAGGTGGCAGCCATTTCCTACTCGGCACCATGGCTGCCCTCAGACCCCTTGTGAAACCCAAGATTGTCAAAAAGAGGACCAAGAAGTTCATCTGGTACCAGTCAGACTGATATGTCAAAATTAAGCGGAACTGGCGGAAGCCCAGAGGCATCAACAATAGGGTGCGTAGAAGATTCAAGGGCCAGATCTTGATGCCCAACATTGGTTATGGGAGCAACAAGAAAACAAAGCACATGATGCCCAGTGGCTTTCAGAAGTTCCTGGCCCATAACGACAAGGAGCTTGAAGTGCTGCTGACGCGCAATAAATCTTACTGTGCTGAGATTGCTCACAACGTCTCCGCAAAGAACCGCAAAGCCATTGTGGAAAGAGCAGCCCAGCCATCAGAGTCACCGATCCCAATGCCAGGCTGCGCAGTGAAGAAAATGAATAGACAGATTGTGTACACATTGTATTTGTGTTAATAAAATCATAAAATTCTGCCATCTGGCAAAAAAAAAAAAATAACTAAGGTCTGCAGAATTAGAGGGCAGCATGAGTGGTTAACAGGCAACACAGTGCTATAAAAATTGAGAAGATAAATTTATCACAGTAACCTGTGTAGAAAAAAGACATCTACTAAGAAGGGATTCTGGTGGCTAACTGGGCTCAAATTTAAATAGCAACAAAAGAAAAAAAAAACAAAAACAACGGAGCCTAGCAGCCATTTCTACACAAGGGCCTCTCACTCTCATGCTCACTCCAACCACACTTCATGGAGAAGTACGCACTGAACACTGGCCTCTGTACTGAACTGCCTGCCTGCATTGTTTCTGCCATCTGAGCGAGCTCTTTTATTTATTTACTTTTATTGATTTTTTATTGATTTCAGAGAGGAAGGCAGAGAGAGATAGAAATCTCAATAATGAGAGAGAATCATTGATTGGCTGCCTCCTGCATGGCCCCACACAGCATGAGTGGTTAACAGGCAACACAGTGCTATAAAAATTGAGATAAATTTAAAATCACAGTAACCTGTGTAGAAAAAAGACATCTACTAAGAAGGGATTCTGGTGGCTAACTGGGCTCAAATTTAAATAGCAACAAAAGAAAAAAAAAACAAAAACAACGGAGCCTAGCAGCCATTTCTACACAAGGGCCTCTCACTCTCATGCTCACTCCAACCACACTTCATGGAGAAGTATGCACTGAACACTGGCCTCTGTACTGAACTGCCTGCCTGCATTGTTTCTGCCATCTGAGCGAGCTCTTTTATTTATTTACTTTTATTTATTTTTTATTGATTTCAGAGAGGAAGGCAGAGAGAGATAGAAATCTCAATAATGAGAGAGAATCATTGATTGGCTGCCTCCTGCATGGCCCCACACTAGGGGTCAAGCCCTCAATCCAGGCATGTGCCCTGACTGGAAATTGAACCATTACCTCCTGTTTCATAGGTTGATGCTCAACCACTGAGCCATGCCAGCTGGGATGAGTCAGTCTTTTTAAAGGAGTTCTTGGAATCCAATTTCAACCAACAGGATTGCTATCCCCATGAACAACTTCACTAATCAGAGCAGCTCCATTCTAACCAATCAGGAGAGTGCATTTTAGATCAACCAATCTGCAAGGATTTGGACTCCTCATTTGCATGCGGACAGACCAATCAGAAACCCTGGCGGGGACTTGTCTATATGAGCCAGCTCCCTCTAGGAGCTCACTTTCCCTTTCCACTGAAGACCAAAAACTGTGTTTTCCTGGTTGAGTTGAAACACCAACTATGTCTCATTGGAGCAGAGTGGAGCAGACCAGTGCAGAGCGGACCAGCAAGGAGCAGAGCTGAGCTGAGCTGTCTAGTTGGAGAGGGGCCTGGCCCCAGGGCTGCCTCACAGCCGTGCTATATCACAATAGAGCTGTTCCACAGCTGTGTTGTTTTCACAGATGTGCCTTGTCACAACTGAGCTGTTTCTGCACTGAATAAAGGTTTCTTCTTCACCACACGCCAAATTAAGGATTCCTGTTGGCATTGAATTGGCACCAACAAACATTGGTTGACACCGGGAAGGTTCAGAGAAAGTGGGACTGAGGCTGGGTCTTAATAACAGAAAACACGTGGATATCTCTGATGCAGAATAGCGGGGAGAAGGGGAAAATAGGAATGACTCAGATGTTTTCACAGCATAGTAATTTGACTAACCTGGCTCAGTTGGAACATCTAGATTGCAGAGTAATGGAAAACAAGGTTGAACAGGGCTAAATCATGGAGATCTATGAACAGTAAACTGAGGTGTTTTGATTTTTGTTCTTGGGAAAAGAGAAACAGATGTATCTACGTGTTCATGTAAGAGAGTGTGGTCATGAAAATCTCCACTGTCTCACTCCAAAAAGTATTCAAAAAACAAAAACTAAAATATTTGATGTAGCTATGAAAAACCTTTTAAGACTATATTTTTTTTTTAGCAACTTTAGGTTCCCAGCAAAATTGAAAGGAAAGAACGGAGATTCCCAATATGCCCACTATCCACAGGCATAAGATTCTCCCATTATCAACATCCCCAACCAGAGTGGTACATTTGTTACAATTAAGGAACTACACTGCACATCATAATCACCAAAAGTCCATAGATTTCACTCTTGCTATTGTGCATTCTTGGGTGTGTAGAAATTTATAATGACAGGTATATATCATTCTAGTGTCATATAGAGCTTTTTCATGCTCTAAAAATCCTGTTCTCCAATCATTTCATTCCTTCACACCTCAACCCCTGATCTTTTTACTCTCTCCATAGATTTGCCTTTCTCAGAATACCATATATTTGAAATTAAACAATATTGTGCCTTTTCGGGTTGTCTTCTTTCACTTTGTATATGCATTTAAGGTTCTTCCATGTCTTTTCATGGTTTGATAGCTCATTAATTTTTAACATTAAGTGATATTCCATTGTCTGGATATACCACAGTTTATCCATTCAACTACTGAAGGACACCTTCGTTGCTTCCAAGTTTGGCAATTGCAAATAAAGCTTTTATAAACATTCATGTGCAGGTTATTGTGTGAACATAAGTTTTCAACTCTTTTGGGTAAATACCAAGATTGCTAGATAGTAAGGCAAGAGCAGTTTAATTTGTAAGGAACTACCACACTATTTTCTGGAGAGGCTTCATCATTTTGTATTCCCACCAGCAATGAATGAGAATGCTTGTTGCTCCATGTCCTTGTCAGCATTTGATGCTGTCAGTATTCTGGATTTTGGCCATCCTAATAGTGTGTAGTGGTTTTTCATTGCTTTAATTTGCATTCCTTGATGATATGTGATATGGAGAATTTTTATATGCTTATTTACCAACTGTGTATCTTCTTTGGTGAGGTATTTGTTAAGGTCTTTGATACATTTTTTAGTTGGGTTGTTACCTTATTTTTGAGGTTTAAAAACTCTTTGTATGTTTTGGATAACAACTCCTTATCTCAAATGTGTCTTTTGCAAATACGTTTTCCTAGTCTGTTGCTTGTCATCTAATTCTCTTGACATTGTCATCTACAGAAGGTTTTTTTTTCTTTTGTTTTGTTTTAAATACTGTGTCCTCACTTCTTTTAGTTCACACTAGAAAAGTTATTGGTTTTTCAGTCTGTTCAGCTTTTTACTGGTACTCATTGTTAGGATGGAATGGCAACACCAAGCTTCTTATATGCAGAACCAGGAACCAGGAGTCTGAAATACTTTTCATTTCTCAGCAGGCAAAATGGTATAAGAATGAAGATGTATTATTGACTTGATAATCCTCTCTCATGGAAAGGTTAGCCTGGTTATTGTCGGATAAACTGGAAGCAAGCTCTCTGGTGTCTCTTCTTATAAGGCATTGGTCCTATCATGAGGCCCCACCCTCATGAACTCCTCTAAACCTAATTACCTCCTAAAGGCCCATGTGGTATTAAGAATTCAACATATAAACTTGAGGGGGAAGAGTGACAATTCAGCCCATAGCATTAGCCAAAGGACATGTAAAAGTTAAAGATATCCTTAAAATTCCAAAACCAGCCAATTAGGAATATTATAGAAACAGCAATGTAAATCAATCAGTATTTTTTTTAGGCGACTCCAAAATTTGGTTGTGGATTGGAGAAAATAATTATTTCATTTTGAACCAGTTTATATTTGATATAATAAAAAGGCATACAAAGGAATACATCTTCTTACTAGTAAAGAATATTGATTTGAGAATTGACTGGTTAAGTGTTGGGCAAGGTTTTCACTTGGTGTACATTTGGGATCTTTGAGGGCATGATCATTTATATATTAATACAAATGACTCAGAGCAATCTAGAAGGACAGGAAAAAATGTCTTTGGGTTTGTAATTAGCTGTTATCTTGCTAAAATGTTTATTTCCCTGGATGGTCATAAGACATATAAAAAAAGTTTTTATAGTTAAGTGTAACATAAAGCATATTAAATGTTAAGCATATTTACAATAATATTTTAGAATCTTTAATATGTTACTCTGATAGCTAATTTCCATGAATGGGTTACTGTGTTCTACATTTTTCAATTTATTTATTTATTTTTACCAAAGAATCATCCTTCCTGCTTCAGAGTGATTCGAAGACTAATTAGCTTTCTGAGACTCTACATTATTGGTATATATGTGGCAATCTGCACTTTGGGTAAACTTCATTAATTTTGATGAAAGAATGGTTTTACTTGTTAATTCATCATCTAAGTGATCCAAAAGTGCAAAGACTGATATGGTCTTTAGACATCATTTGGTGTAAGACACCTCCTCTTACTATACTTAGATGGACAAGTAAGAAATTGTTCTCAGGGCCACTTGGGTCCTAATAGCAAAGCTGAATCCTACATCCTGGTCTTCTAATTCCAAAGTTAATTATTTTTCTGGTAAACTGCAATGTGTCTAAGACTAAGTAACCAATCTTCTGCGTTCAGCAGGAAAATGAAGAATAGACCATTTTGGACAAGTGCATATCAAACAGTTACACCCAAATATATCTCTCCAAAAGTCATAAAGGAATACTTTTCTCCATGCCACCCAGAATAAGCCAAATTAAAGTTGCAAAGTGGCTGCTAATGAGTAAGAAGAGAATTAGAATTGTGTTCAATTGAAGAGCCTTGTTTGAACTGAACCACAGCCTAGAAAAATCATATCAAATAGACTATAAAATTATATTTAGTGGTTATAAAACTCAGGGTTTCTGATTTTGACTTTGCACATACTGTGGTTTACATTGGCTTCCTTCTCCTTGAAATGTTATATTGTGGCAGAGTTTAGTAGCTGCATGTTTGGTTGGTTTGTACTAAGAAAAGATTGCCACTATGATCCTCCATGGAATCCAATATTCCCACCTCGTCTGCATATGGTACTATAAGCTTTGTCTTTCTAGGATCCCTGAGGCTCAGGTTACTCTACTTTTGTCTTTCAATTCAACATTTAATGAAGGTCTTGTGCTAAGTATTGGATGGGTGAGATAAGTCCTGTTTTTCAGTAGCTACTCTGGGGGATGGGATGAGAAATCAGACCAATACCTATAATTCAGGATTAAGTAAGGGACTATAAGGAAAGAAAAAACAGATTACTGTAAGGATTCAAAGTAGCAAAAATCACTTCGAATGAGGTGGATTTGGATCCCAAGCGTCTTCCTGGAGATCTTATTATGAATATGGCATTTGTAATGAACACTGAAGGTTGGATGGGATTTCAACAGGCAGAGGTGCCAGGGAGAGCATTTCATCATGGGTAAGACACTGGGGACATACTACGTATGAGAATTAGTTTGTTGGGAGTACAAATATTGAGAGTGGGTTTTAGAGTAGCTGAAAATACTTAAGAAGTAGACTGGTGCCAAAGTATTGTGGATTTGAAGCTAAGCAAATATGGTGTCATATTTGGAAGGGCACTTGAAAATTTCAGAGTAATGGAGTGACTTGAAACTTTTGAAACTCTCTTCCAGAAACATCTCCATCTCACTGGAAAGGAGTAAGTCTAAATTACTAGGTTATACTAGCAATGTAGAATAATCTACAGTGACACAGGCAGACTAGATGAATCCCACTGAGCTCCAGGTGCCAGTACACCCTAAACCTCCAATCAGTTCTCCACCTGGCCTTGAAGCCTGAGCACTATGGAACCAGGCCACATGCTTACACTCCAAAAGTACAGTATGTCATGCAGGCCAATAAAGTGCTAAAATGCCACAGTTCCCATTTCTGGAAGACTCACCTTCTGTCAATCTAAAACCTTGTATATTTTAAAGACTCCATAGCAAGTCCAATTTCAACCAGAGAGAAATCCCAGCCAAGTCATTAAAATGAACATAGCCTTCCATCTGGAAGTCGCCACCTCTACTCTTTCTACCCAGAAGAACATGTGGTCTTATTACAAAATAATATAAGCAGTGTTCATGCTTTTCATTTGAAAACACTCCCATGGGGCACTGGAGGAATTCTCACCTGCCTCTACTTGGAGAGATTCTGTTACGCTTTCATTAATTATTGCCTCATGCCCCGTATGAGCAGAGTCTCTGTGGGAAAGGCTTTATGAATTGGTAATTATTAACGTTTGCTTTCCTATGCAGGAAGTGAGAATTCTGAGACCTATAAGAATAAAAGGGAGATAAATGAGAGCCTAAATACTACTCTTGGAAATCCCAGCTCTAATGGAAAAGAGGCTAAGAGCAAATGCCTGGATAAAATGTGCATATTCTCAAAGGGAAGGGAGTAAATATGTATGTACACATCTGAAATTAACAACAAACTCCTACTACTTATTTTATAAATAAATTTAACGTAAATTATCTCAAATCATCATCATATGCAGGCTGGGTGGATATTAATATCTAATTTCACACTGAGAAAAATGAAGCTCAGAGAGGCTAAATAATAATAGTTGCTACTATTATTGAGCACATAATATGTCAGAGAACTGAAATAAATGTTTAGTTATATTACCAAATGTTATGGGCTACACTTTATCCCCTAAAATGCATATGCTGAGGCCCTAACTCCCAGTGCCTCAGAATGTGACTGGATTTGGAGATAGGGACTTTTAGAGGTTATTAAGTTAAAATGAGGCCTTTAGGGTAAGCCTTAATCCCATCTGACTGGTGTCTTTATAAGAAAAGATTAGGACACAGAAAGACCAGGGACTCTTGGCACACAGAGGAAAAGACCAGATGAGGACACAGTGAAAAGGTGACCATCTGCAAGCCAAGAGGTTGACCTCAGAATATTATAGATACTGTGATCTTGGAACTCAGGACTCAAGAACTGTGAGAAAATAAATGTCTGTTGGTTAATCCACCTGTCTGCAATACTATGTGATGGAAGCCTTAGCAAGCTAACATACCACATTTTAAAAAGTAATAGTGAAGTAGGAATCAATAACTTCATTTACAATTAAGAAAATTAAAAACTATGAGTAATTGAATCTGACTTTGAACCCAATGATGTCTTACACCAGATCTCAGACCCTTAATCTCTCAGCTATATTCTCAAGTAATAAACTGATCAATGACAATGCTAGCAACCAAATGAGAAAATTCTAACTTTTAATTCAGTTTCCTTTGTACAAAAAGTATCATGAAATTACCTTGGTAGACCCATTTAACATTAAAACAGGATGGAAAACATGGATAGGAAAAAACAGAGTTCCTAATGAAAATTTAAATACCTGATTTCCTTTATAATATCTTAGGATAAGGCTAAAAAATTCAAGGCAAATGATTCTTCTCTTATAGGCATTCTGGAGTGGTAAGTCTGTTTTTATTTATGGTACATAAACCTTCCATTTTGATTTATTCTAAAAAGGAATTTGATCAAGAATATTCTGCTAAGCATCTCCTTTCATTTTATTGTAAGTAAAATGTTTTCCTAATATAGAAAACTCCCAATGGGATGATATTTTCCGGGTATTATTTTAATTAGTAGTAAAGTTCCCCCAAAATGCTGAAAACCCATAATATCACATAATCAGACAGAGAAGTCTGCCTGGGAAATATCATCTTAATTTTGTGGAAGAAGAATTTCTGAAACTCACATGGACTCCGGTCTGATCAAATGAAAAGTCAAGTTTCTAACAACAGGGATGGACTAAATTACAGTACAATCATATGGTAGAATATTTTGTGTCCACTGAGACTAATGAGGCATGCAAAGATGCTTATGATATGCTCTTGAGAACAAAGCAGACTGTATATGTATAGTATGAATCCAGTTATGTAATATAAACTCATAAGAAAAGTTTTATATGCCAAATAATAATAGTAGCTGTGGTCAAGTGGAATCAGGGGACTTAATTTAGGACTTAATAATTATTATTTTTATCTTGTCTCCTCATTTTCATAAGCAAACATATGGCATGTGTGTGTTATGAAGAAACACATGGAAGTAGAGTGATAAGTTTAGTGTGGTAGGCTATAAATAAATATCTCATTCAATCCTATTTTTTTTTAATGGAAAAAATTGTGTGCTATCTAACCTTGATTCCCAGAGGAAAAATACTCCTCTGGGAATCAAGGTTTATCATGATTTCCTGAAAAAAATTATTTTTCAGGTAAGGAAGAGCTTAATCTTTGAAAACGGTCTATTAATGCCACCAGTGAATTTGATTTATGTAATTTAAATAAGACAAGTGAAATTCTGAAAAGCTGTGAGTATGTGTTCATGTGTACACGTATGCACACACATGTATATGAAGGGCATCATATTCAAGCACACATTCTTGTGAACTCCTGCTCCCCTTAATCTATTTACCACACAGAAGCCAGAATCTTTCTAAAATGCATATCTGATCTTATCCCTCCCTGATTTAAACTTTCAAAGGCTCTCTCCTAATCTGAGGCTAAAGTTCAAATTCCTTAAGTGACTCAGAAGCTCCTACCTGGCTGGTCTGGGTGTACCTGCCAGACTCAACTGCTCTTTGTTGCTTTCTAAACTATGGTCCTGTAGAATTCTCTCAGTTCCATTCTCTCTCCCCTCTGAGAGTCCTTTCCCTGGAAAATTCTCCTTCCCAATCTTTGCCTCATTAGTTCTTATTCATCTTTAGTAGTTTGCTTAGACATCATTTCCTCTGCTGTGTCTGCCATGAACCACCAAATCCCACATGCCTGGTTAAACTCCTGAGCTACCCCGCATAGTGCCTCCTTCAGAGTATCACAACCATCCACAGACAGGTCCTCTGGGGGCAGAGTTCTAAAGGTATCGTTTACTAGTATACAGAAGAAGATTGAGATTTTGCAAGCTAAAAATAAATAATAAAATACCTCATTTGTAGAAAAACAAAACAGGACTATCTTATCTTTTTAAATTTGAAATTATACTCAATTCATAAAAAGCTGTGTTTCTATGTCTCTCTGATTGGCTGCTGTATTACCCTCTTTGGTATAATTTGGGTCTCAATAAGAACTTGATGAAAGCCTGTTCATGTACTTGTCCACTCATCAAACACTTATTGAGAATCCTTGATGTTTCTGTGGGTTAGTCACTGATTATACATGATAGGCACCCAGGGCATGAGTGTGTGTCCCAATACATATGGATATCCATATAATACGAGATTATAGCATTGTGAGGGCTACTGCAAGTAAACAGATAATAAATAGTGAGTTAAGTGCAAAAGGGAGTGGTGTGGGAACACACAGAAAGAACACTTAACTCAAGATAGATGCCATTTATCACTTCATCAAGTTTAAAAATTATGGTAGCTGATTAACAATTATAGCACTCTCTTGATAGCTACTTCTCAAAAGGAGTTTGGTTAAACTGGAACTATTAAGTCATTCTTAAGCATTTTAAAAAATTAAAATAAACTAATCATAATTTTAGCCAACTTTGATGAACTGAAACACATTTCACTTAAACAGGCAGAGACTTCACCACCTACTGGATGGTGGATCCATCCATGGAAAGACAACTGGATCTCTCTTCTTGCCACGTGGGATGACGCAAGGGTGAGGCATGTAAGAAGAGAAAAATAGACAAATAAAATCTGTAAATTCCAAAGAGAAAACAGATTTTCCTTGTAAATATTTCCCCTTAGGATTTCTGACATCCTTTAGGGAAATGATGATTTTAACAACCCTAGCTTTGAATGCTGCAAGGTTTTCAAATATCTTTTCCAGAACCAGAGGGTAAATGGAATAGTCCTGGCTGCCAAATACTGATGACTTGAAAATCCCCTACGAGGGAGAAAAAGGGGGAAAAAAGTCAATTAAATCATCACCTCATCATTTTTGCATACTGCGCAGAGACCAAAAATTTAGTGTGCTGGCTATCAGTAAATATCTGACTCAATCCTATTTAAAAAATAAAATCGGGAAAAAAATTGTGCATTATCTTTCCTTGGGATTTTTCCCCCAAGAAAAATAGCACTGATCTAGGAGTCTGATATGCACTCCCTTTTTGTGTCTTGCTCATCCCTTTTGGACCAACCTTGAACTACTCCTCAAGATGAGAATGGGTCCAACATTTCTGATCTTTCCCAAGCTGCTATCATTAGGGTCTGGTTTAGTTCAGAATCATTGTACTCACCTCTGGGAATTTATTGTCTACTAGAGGGAAAAAAATGTTTGGTTGAAAAATACAGACAATAAATAACTGATTTATGGGAAGCATTTATTACTTACAGGTGAGGAATTAGGGAGAGATTTATGAAGAACATATTTATGCTGGCCTTTGAGGAAAAGATGTGACTTGGATATGAGAAGTAGGTGCTCAGCAAAAGTTTGTTAAACTAAAAGATTAAATGAATGATTGATTGAATGAATGTATGAATGTGTACCTACATCAGGTCTTCATGAAGTCAGAGAATTTCTTGTATTTTCTTGTCACTGAAATTTTTTCTCCAAATAATTTTTATTCTTTCTGAGAGAAAAATAGACAGATGACCAACAGGTATGGCTATGTGAGAACACATATTATTGGGAGAGAGAAGTAAGACTCCATAAAGGAGTGACACTTGGGATCAACCATGATACATGAACAGGGCTGAGCAGCTGAAGATGGATAGAGAAAGGTATTCTGGGTGAAATAAGTGTAACTGACAAAAGTACAGTGCCTGGAAAGTATAGGTTATATACTGAGAAAGGCATTCCAATTGTCTGAGGCTGATTGGCAAGAGTGGGAAATTAGGCTGGATGAGTAATTTACATTGTGAATGTATTCTACTCAAATGAATGTGGACACCAACCCTATGCCCACATCTGTGGCTTGAGTCAAAATGAGGAGTTCACTGTCTTGTCTGCCATTCCTGGGCCTGATGTCTTTTCCATTTGGGTAATGAGGAAATATGAAACCAGGATGCAGGAGACATAGATTCTAGTTCTGGCTCTGTTGGCAACTTGGTGAGTAACTTAAGCAAGCCAATCAATATCTCTGAATCTGCTACTTCATTTGTAAAGTGAAAGGATTAGGCCAGAGGATCTTTAAGATGACTTCAAGCTTGCTATGTTTACCTATTTATATCACATACATTCCAGGAATGAAAGTTTTAAATAGTATAATCAGCTTAATCCATATAAAAACCTACAGTGTAAAAAGTTTGAAAGGGTGCTTCATAAATAATAAGCCTTACTCAGAGACCCTTTGGCTCTCCCTACCTGGCTTCACTCACTGAAGAATAAATCATTCCCATCCCAGGACCTTCCTTTCTTGCCAATATGAGACTATTCTACAGAAGAAACAGCACTGATCTAGGAGTCTGACATGCAACTTGCTCATCTTCTTTTGGCCAACCCTGAACTACTCTTCAAGAAGAAAGATCTACTTGAGAATGGGTTCAGCATTTCTGATCTTTCCCAAGCGGCTATCATTAGTATCTGATTTAGTTCAGCATCATTGCACTCGCCCAGGGCTCATGTTACAGAATGCAGATGGGGCCCCTTAACACTTTAACCTTTTGGGTATTCCTGGTATGAACTAGGGTGCAGCCAGTACCTTTGGAGAACTGCTTTTAACAAGATCCTAAGTGTTACATTCTTGCCTGGCCTGCAACTTTTCCCAAAGGAAAGGGCTGGAGATAAATAGAAGTTGAAGAAGTTTGTGTGCAAGCATGTGTCGTGTCTGCATCTTGCTTCTTGACTGATATTTTCCCTTAGAGCTAAGGAATGATGATATGTCTCTCAATTCTCTGCCTCAATCAGCAATCTATCTATGGTTTGCTTATCCTGAAGGGAGAAGAAATCCACAATATAAATCATTGAGAGAATTTCCTATTCTTTTGTTGCTAAGAATATGTGATAAGTCCTAATTTATCTTAATTATTTCATGTATATAATGAGAATAATAATAATCCTTAATTCTTATTTTATTTTTCACTTATATAATATTTTTCAATATTATCTTGTATTAGTTTTACTTTATTTTTTAATCTGGATGTGATTTGTGAGAAGAATGACAATTTTTAAATTACAAATTGAACAGAAGTTTACCATATTCCCACTACTTTATCCATTGAATCTCGGAGATAAAAAAAGACCTTGAGAATACAAGCTTGGCCAAACATCCACCCTCTCTTTTGGTACTTGAATATTCTTAAAGTTCTATCAATGGTCATGTTACTTCTTCTTGAAATAACCCCTGGTGACAGGAAATTCACCATCTTCCAAAGCAGCCCATTATAGTTTTATACAGCTTTGGCCATTCTAACATCCTGTTTTATGATGACTAGAACCTGTGTTACATTTTCACCAGCTGGTTTCCAATCCACTCATCACATAGGTCTAAAGTAGCCCTTCAAATATAGGTACACTAAACTAATGAGTCCTTTCAGGAGAAAATGTTGGTCCTTTAAAAATATTTTTATCATGGGCTATCAATATCTTAGATCTCAACTCTCTATCATGAAACCTACCCCATCTTCTCTCTCTGTGTTCCCTTACATTTGTTCTTTAGTCCCTTTCCAGCTGTTCTGTCAGTCACATACCCTAAAGAATTTTGTTCAAGGAAGCAGTGTATCATATGGCAATGTCATTTCTTTTTCCTTCATAAATCAGGCAGCCATAACTCAAGCAGTGAAATTCTACTTAGTAGTTTAAATTTAAGCTACCTCAGCTGCTCTCTCAGGGAAAAAAAAAAAAGCACACAACCAAAAAAAAAAAACTATTTTACTGTTGGTTCTCCAGTTACAGAAGTTTGGGAATCATCCCAAAAAATATTTCAAAAAGAGATATTATTTCCAGAGGCTAAATAGCACACACATGGGGCACAAAAGATTTGTTAACTGCATGGAGCCAGCAACAGCATGGTAAATATATCTGATTCCTGACAATAACCAAAACAAGTCCAAAGACAGCTTGGATAATGGGAAATGGATTTAAAAAGAAGTTCTCTTCTGGATTTCTCCTTACCACAGTCACTGCCAGCAGTACACAGTTATGTGTTTGCCATTGAGCCACACCTCTAAGCCACAATGCATTATGCATGTGGTAAGAGATGCTGAGCGCTGCTGATGCTATGGCGCTTGTTAATCTTGGATCAGGAGGCAAGCTTTGTGTGTGGATCTGCAAGCAAACAGATGAACATTATATCTCTCTACAATCTATTTCCTGAAAAATTTCTCTCTTTAATTTCAATGATCTTGTCTTTGTAATTAAAGCCAAATTCCTTTGGACATTGGAATGGTAACAATTGGTCCCAAGAGAGTAGAAAAATGCTTTAATGCCAGAGAATACTTGCTAATGCCATAGAACATACATCCTGGATATACATATTAACCTTAAGTATAACAGATTTGAACAAGTCGGTGAAAATAAACGTGCTTAACTTATCTTTCTCACAAATTGTCATGTGAGAGGCCAATTCTATAGTCCTTTAGGAACCCATCCTCTCATAATGAAAGCTTTTACATGCTGCCACTCATGAAGTACATTAACCTTTATGAAGAAGTGCTGTACTACTCAGTAAGAATAATTTCTAAGAAGAGGATGCCTACTTTAAGTTATTTTCTCAGTCATTATGGTTTATTTGATAAACTCATTATTCATATTTCCTCACCAATTAATCATCTTGCATACAGATGCACATTTATACAAATTAATAATAATAATAATGGTTAACACATATTGTACTATTGTGCAAAGCACTTTAAATTAATTACCATTAATTTAATCTTCTTAGTAACACTATAAGGTGGGTACTAATAGTCCTATTTTACTGGTGAGAAAACCGCAGCTAAACTAAGTTAAATATTTCAGGTCTTTCTAACTACACTACTTCATGCTGTTAGTTTATTTTTTATATGGGCATAAGGAGGGAATGAACTAAAAGTGGTTGTTAAATATATTTCTGCATGTACCACTTGAGAATGCTGTACTCCTCTCTTTAAATTGTTTACTATTTTAAGACAGAATAACTATTTCTATATTTCCCTCTAATACAGATGTCTGCAAACTCCTTACATGGTAATGTACTAACTATTATGGAAATACACGCAGAGACCTTAGTGCCACTGTGACTGATGTAAGAAAAAAACTATTGGATTGTATACCATTCAGTCTTGTCCAAAACACACATGGAAGACTTGAAACACAGTTTGACCAAGGCCTCCCTTGAGAAAGCCAAGAAAATTACTATTCATTTCAATAAATGAAGAGAAAAACCCAAAGGGGACTGGTCCTCCTAGTGTCTGTGAACACAGACTCCTCTCAGATAATTCTCATTAATGATACTGATGTTACATTTAAGCATGTATTCTCCTAGAATACATGCTTATCTTACATCCAAATACAAGATATTTCTTTCTAATCCAGAAGCACAATGCGAGAGCTCCATATTCAGAATATGGTACTGGACAGGGTGAGCTCAGTTTCCAGAGCTGAGAAATGCTATTGACTCGGTGACTTATTTATTTATTCTTACATGAAAATGTCCCTCTATTCCTACATCCAGTCCTAAGTCCGTACCTGTCAGAATGCTCATGCTTATTTCCACTACCGTTAACTGTACTTTGTAATAGTAAGCAGACAGATGACCCTGGGTCTGTCTTCCATTTGTGGAACCTCAGTCAAGTCGCTGCACTGCCCTCCTAGTTTTAATAACCTCATGAATAAAATAGTAATGGCAATCCTGTTTGGTTTGCCTCAAGTGGTTCCTGCTAGAAGCAAATGGAAAAATCTATGTGACATTGCTTAAAACATACCCACACAAATGCATACACCCACAAACCCACAATTAATGTTGGTGTGATTATTTCTGTTTAAGTATGTCTTCTTTTCATTGTGACAAGAACTTGTCATGTTTCTTGCTGTCTTGAGACTTTAGGAAGGGTAGACTTTCAGTGGATGTTAATGATATTGATGAGAATGAATCTTAGCAAGCCTTGCCCAGTAGACACAATTCAGTCAGTAGCCATGATCAGTGTCAGCAGGAGGTGGCACAAGCCCAACGGCTGTGATTAGTAAGGATCACAGTTGGTTTACTTCTGTAATAAAGTAAGAAGCTATCAAATTAGCTTCAAAGTCTCTTCCATTAGCTGTGGTGACTGCCACCTCCAGAAAGTCTAAGGCATTCAACACCAGGTGTCTGGTAAAAACAAAGGTAGTGATTCAAGAAATGGGCATCAGATACCATGAAATCAGGGATAACTTTTAGCACACAGATATTTTTCCTTAATAATGTAAAAGTCCAAGAGACTTAGGAAAAAGTAAAATCAATTAAAAGATGCTTTTGGGGGAAGAGTGGGAAAACTTTCCTAATAGCCAGGTTTGCCTCTTCTTTTCCATCTTAATCCAACATTTTTTCCTTCCTTTCTACTTAAGCAGTTTACTGGATCCCCAAATATAGCATCAGCAGTAACTTCAAAAAAGCCACGATGAGTCCTTCAAGGACTTTCCCTCATAAGCATCCTTTTTATGGCTGAACAGGCCTGACCTCCAGGTCTCATCTTAAAAGTCAGAACTTTCCCAGTTCATGAAAGCCTCCTATGTCTGATCAGTCCCAGATACATAGCAAAATTAAATAGGGTCACAGTTAAGTGTGGGCATTTAGTGTGAAGCCCATCCAGGGGTGGGGGGGATTTCTCCTGTGCGTGGTCTGGCTGGGTGGCTGCCACAGACACATGTTGATTATTTTAATTCTGCTGAAATTCCTGGAGCCTAACTTGGCCTAAAGCTTCGTATGGCATCATTCTCCAAGGTGGAGAGGACTCTGTCAAAAATGTGAAACAAAAGGAAGCAATGTCTACAAAATCCCACTTAAAATGATGCTGGAGTAAGGGCTGGCAGTTATGGAGCTGCAGTGAGTTTTAGGCATACTTTAGTCCCAACCTCTCAATTTTATGAAAGAGAGACTGAGATCCGGAATGGGTAAATGATGTTCCCAAATTCACTTGGGAAACCTCAGTCCCCAGGACCCAAGCTAACCATCTTTGCCTTACACCAGGCTAGAGTCTTCCAGATGTAAAGAATGCCAAATTACAAACATCTGGAAACACTCAGCATGGGATGTTTCCAAATAATCAGAAATTTGGATTGAAAAGTTAATATACAACAGAAAACATTTGGGTGGTTTCAGAGATTTCACACCATTTATGTAAATGTTTTAATATGGTGGAGAAATAAACACAATCAAGAAATACAAAAGTGATTCCCTTTCTTATGCATCATTGTAGCTCATTAAGATCATGATGCTTTGCCTCTGTGTTTATTTTTTTGGCATTCCTGAAGCCTGGAAAAGTAAAATTCAATTGGCTTGTTTCACTTTGTTTTTAAAGTCTTCCTTTTTTGATTTTTTGGTTTTATAGCGATTAGATTTTCAACACTGTTAGAATGCATCAATCCAAACCAAACACATTTTTTCTTTCATAATTTCCTTTTTTCAAAGAGTAACTTTTTCTTCTCTGAAAATATTTTATTCCTAGATTATGTAAAGTCTTTCTCATCCAGTTTTTTGAAAATTAAGTCCAGATTTAACACTTACTTACATTAACCAAATCCGTAATATTCATACCACCAAATGCTTATCCACCAGGCCGCCCATTTGCCAATTCATCCATCCATCCATCCATTGACTTCCTTTCTCCTAGCCTATTTACTTAAAAATGACATTCTTGAGAATTCATACACGCCTTCCTCATAGTATTGTAACAATTAAACTGAAATGAGGAGAGCTTTGTAAACTGCACATATCAAACAAATGATATTTGTTCCAATGTCTGGATCTGATTTTTCAATGGAAATTTGCTGGGGTATAAAGCCAAAAGATTTAAAAGTTTAGGCTAGGAGAGAATATCTAAATTTTATTTCCAACATCAGTATTTTTAACAAGCCAAAAACTGATATTAGATGAGCTACAAACTTTAACTCATTAAATCCACATAACAATCTTATAAAGTAGGTATTATTGTCATGCTCATTTACATAGGGGGAAACTGAGGCACTAAGAAATACCTGTAGAAGGAACTTGCCCAAGCCAATGGGGTTAGAAATAACAAAGAACATAATTCAAACCAGGCAGTTGGTTCTGAGACATATGATTATAAGCTATGATGCCTAAGTCCTTACCACTTAGCTCTGGAGAAAGAAACTCCCAAACACATAACTTACTATGAAGTAGAGGTGATATAAACTTACCTCGGTGTTCTATCCATAAGGGCAATCAAACTAGGGTGTTACAGCCAGTTAATTCCCCACTATGTAAAATACAGTAAATCCATCCTTAACTGAGATGAGAGAGAGTGGCGGGGTACATGAGAAGACTTAGAATGAAAGAATTCACTCTGAGCAATTATGACCTCATAGGGAAACATCAGATTATAGGGAAGGAGGTTATTAGTTAATCTATAAATCATTGTAAATATTAGTGATATCATCACTAATATAAAATTAATATCTCAATAAAGTAGATATAAAATGCTGTTAATATTTAGTGAATTTTAAATGCATAATAGACTTATATATTCTTAATTTGCATTCATCATTCCCTGCTCAGGATTTTACTTTGCTATTCTCCCCTCTCACCTCCATATTGGTACCTGAGTTTTGCACACAAGAAATCCTCTGTGCTGGATCTGAGCATCCGCCCTCTTCTCTACCTTTACAGAACAGAGTTCGACCAGGCTCGTATTGTTCCCTGAGGCCTCTGAAGTCTACACTTTGGTCTTCCATTTGAGTGGCTTCTTCTATTCCTCACAAAAAATTTTCCTCTATTTCCTAATATTCCCAAAAGTAAAAACATGATTGGTATTCCCTTTGACTCTTATTCTGGTAGAGTGCAAAGTCAGGATGAAAGGCCTAAAAAGCCAAGTCAGGATTTGGGAGAACAGGAAAACTCATTTTTGAGAGCTATTCCAGCCAACCTCTGGAGTCTAGAACTCCTCTATTCCTCTTTCCAGTTGACACACTTGAAGGGAGATATTTCTGGGCTTAACCTTTATAGTAGCCCTTCATAGAGATTGATACTCAGTGAATGCTACTGGAATTAATTGAAACTCTTCATTCTAAATTCTTCTTCTATTTGATTTTATTGTTATTTTAATTTTGTTTGGTTTCTTAGTTTGTTTACAAGGTCTATTCTTTAAAAGTCCAAACAGATCTCTGCTAAATATAAGAGAAGAAAATGATGATAGGTCTGGACCTGGGCTAAACAAGTCTAAAGAGAGGAGAGTGAGAAAAGCCAAGGGAGAAATTTCCAGAAGCCAAGATGAAGGTAGAAAGCCTGAATTACAACCAACTCACAAAATCATTCACAGCCCTTTTTGATTTCTTTAGGCTCTCGCCTACATTTCTTGAGTAAATATTAGATTATCTCTTAAAAGCTGGAGTGGGAATGGTTAATGTTTACTGAGTATCTATTGTGAATTTGACAGCTTGCTGGCAGCTCATGGACATTATCTGATTTAATGGAACTTCCAGTATCTGCATAAAAGCTGGTAATCTCAGCAACTAAAACCATTGATTCTGCTTACCATGAAATTCCTTGTATCAGAGGTAGACCTCTCATTTAATCTCTTGTGGATAATTACAAAGAAGATTTAGGAGGTCACAGGCATCCGGAAAATATTAAAAACTTCATACTGTTAACTGTATTAAATCTTAAATAGCCTGGACTTAACAATTTCATTTGGTGAGAACTACATATTTACATGTCAAGCTGTGGTGAGACTCTCACAACTGATAACTCTCTAGAAATGCCCATAAGCAAAAGAAAATTAGTGACTTTCCATATTTTTTTTTCTCTTTTCATTAAAGCATCTGATCTGTGCCCTACATTCAACATAATTTCTGACTCAAAATCATACTTAATGACAAAATATTAGAGAAATCCTTAAACACAGTGTTTTTTAACCCTGTTTTAGAAAGTCAATCAATCTCAAACAAGCTATGACAAAAAGTATTAGAGAAGGAAGAGATAAATTTATCATTTTTGAAAAACCCAAGAAAACATGCTGAATTATTATACTTATTTAGAGCTCAATTAAGTAGCTTTATAAAAAGATAATTATATAAGAATATTTAGCTTTCCTGTATTTCTTTATTAAGCAATCTTATATAATAAAGAGGTAATATGCAAATTAACCCTCATGCACTCACAAGATGGCTGCCTATGACAAGGCTGGCAGGGGGGTTAGTGAGGGATGACCAAATGACTGAACAAGCAGGCTGTATGGGGCAACCAGGCCGGCGGGGGGGCCATGAGGGGCGACCAGGCCAGCATAGGGAGCAGTTGGGGGTGACCAGGCCAACAATGGGGGGCAGTTGGGGGCAACCAGGCCAGCAGGGAGACAGTTGGGGGTGACCAGGCCAGCAGGGGGGTGCAGTTGGGGGTGACCTGGCAGACAGCAGGGGGCAGTTAGGGGCGACCAGGTTGGCAGGGGGGCAGTTAAGGGCAATCAGGCTGGCACGCAGAGGCAGTGAGGGGTGATCAGGCCAGCAGGCAGGGGGCAGTTAGGGGTGACCAAGCAGGCAGGCAGGTGAGCGATTAGGAGCCAACAGTCCAGGATTGTGAGAGGAATGTCCAACTGCTGGTTTAGGCCCTATCCCCAGGATTGTGCCTAAACCGGCAGTAGAACATCCCCCGAGGGGTCCCAGATTGGAGAGGGTGCAGGCTGGGCTGAGGGGACTCCCCCCCCCCGTGCCCTAATTTTGTGCACTGGGCCTCTAGTTTAAATATATAATTTTAAAAGATACATCTACAGATTACATAGACAAAACTTTAAAGCAATGACTTTTATAAGTTATGTGTTATTATAGCTACATGAAGGAAACTATAAAATTTCACTAAAAGATCTAAATATTAGAAAAATAATGAGAATCTCTTAGAACTATACCAAATGATTCTGATATTCACATGAAAAAATGAGAAAGCAAAAGAGATAACATTTTGAAAAATCAAAAGAAATGGGTTAAAATTTGTTAGAATCAAGCAACAGTAATTAACATAGTCAATTAGTGAGAGAAAATTGGACATAAAATCAATTGAACAAACCAAATAGACCATAAACAGATCATAGGATACAAAGAAAGAGACAATACCACTATATATGAAATCAATAAATGTTAGAGAACATTGGTTAATTATTTAGAAAACATCACATAGATCTTAGCCTGATATCATATAAATAATAAACTATAGGTAGATTAAAACGTTATATGCACTAATATGTTTCTTTAAATTATATACATTTTAAAAAGTAGAATAAAATACATGTGACTATTTCTGATACTACCTGCATAAGGATAATTTCTTATGCTTAGAAGTGATAAAAGTAAATTATAAATCAATTAAATTGCCCTAAGATGATCAAACTATAAAACAACTGGAATAAAATATATGTGAATATTTCTGATTACTAGTTAAGAGAGAAGCTCTTATGTTTAAAATGATAGAAGACTTCACAAGGAAAAAGTTTATCAATGTAAACACACATAAACTAAGAAAAACAAAACAAAATAAACCACCACATACTTCAAATGGTGTACTCATGATGGAAAAATATTTTAAGCAAATGTAATTTATGTCAATATTTTAATATATAAGAAACTCTTGTAACTTTTAAGCAAAATCACTAAAACTCTAATAAACACAACACAATCCAATAAGCCACAAAGGAACAAATACATACTGGTAAAAAACATTTAAAATTTCAGCTAAGATTTGTGTCAAAAATATTTCAATTACCAGTACTCACTAAAGTGCCAAGGTCATGAAAGACAAGTTTTGACCAAGAAACTGTCACAGACTTGAGGAGACTAAGGTGACACAACAACTAAATGCAGTGTGAGATCCTGGACTGGATCTTGGAACAGAAAAAGGTCAAGAATGGAAATACTGGTACAATTAAAATAAGTCCTGCAGTTTTGACCATTGTACCATGGATATATAAGTTGATATAAGGGAAACTGGGTAAAGGACATCTTATTTTTGTTATATTTGGGTAATTCTAATATTTTTTCAAAGTAAAATTTAATTGTCTTGTGACTAAAGGGAGGAGGAAAGTATAACAAAATTGTTGTATATTATCAAAATACTTCTTAGAAGAAAAAAATCTAGTTCAGTTATATAAGAATCAAAGAATCACAAACTATACATGAATGCCTCAGAAGTAAAATAAAAGTAAATCTACCACAAAAGTGATAAACAAGGGTTATTTGTCTTCTCACTTTTTTAAAACAGAAAGCCAATATTATTTCCACAGTTAAGGACAAAAGTGTAAATATATATTTTAAGAGGAGGAGGAAGAAATTACAAAATATTGGGAGAAACATTTTGTAGTTTTTCAAGGTATAAAGGACAGATGCTAATTTTCAAAGCCCAGGAAGTGCTAATGCAAGCTTATACATTTCTAATACAATGTAGGAAACTTCTGTCAATAGTGTGCCTCATTGTTGTGGTCAAGAAGAGGACACTACTTAATTGAACAGAGGAAATGCATTTAATTGAAAGATCAAATATTTAAATAAAGGTGGCTGGTTATAAAAAAATAAAAAAAATTTAACAAAATATAAAAAATCTCTCTTTTTTTTAAGACTCTACTTTTTCAGATAAGAAAGCTCAGGAATTCAGTGGCTATATATTCAATCTCATGGAGTTAGTGGCATCCTATAGGAACTTAAGTATCTTATGTTGACAGACTGTTATACATCATCATAAGTTCACCTTTCCATCTCTTGTACTTTTTCTTTGCTGTCTTTTTCCACGCATGTGCCTTTTCTTTGCTGTCTTTCTTCAGTTTGTTCAAAACACTTACTGAGTGCCTATTAAATGCCAGGCCTACTTCTACACCTGGGGATATAAGAATGGTTAGGACAAATCCCCTGTCCTTGAAGAAATAACAGTGTTTAATTGACATTAGCTGATGTCCCAGAAAACTATGTCTAATGATGGAGGATGTACTTCTTTCCCACATTTTATTCTGAAGCAGATATTTATAAATTACTTATCTCTTCAATTCCAGAAATGTTTATGGTAGAACTCCCTGGTCCACATTACTCATTCTCAAAGATAAAATAATTCTTTCAAGTCACTATAATCCTGTAGTGTGGTATCAAAATGCTGGTTCATCTGCTCGTGCACTTAATTTAACACATGGATTGCCCTGGGATTCTGGTGAGATTCTAAATTCTTTGTCCTAAAGAAACATTTGGAGACTTCAGTTCCATAATTTCTGTGATTTGGCCTCAAGAAATTTGGAACAAAAATTCAATGTTAAGGTTTTAGTAACAACAAGGAGAGGAGGAAGAGAATGGAGGAGGCAGGAAAGAAGGAAGGGAAGGAAGGATCAAACATACAAAAGTAAATGTTGGACACTGACTCAGAAACCATGAGAAAAGAGTAGCATAACATTAGCATTTACATGGTACATTTGGAGCTTTGGCTTTGCCAGATCAAACTTTGAGGCTTATTTCCTTCTAGAAACATTGCCTATAATTAGATGAATTGTCATTAGATTACAGAGGGCACCTAATCACCAAGGTGGGGCATTAAATTTTGGCTTTCTTAGTACCTTTGCCTTAATTTACACTAAAAGACAGCAGGGTGGGGGTATTGCACTATTGATAACACAAAATTTTTCCCATTTAAAGAAAAGGCAAATTGCCAAGCACCATCTGTTGAACTTTAGGGGACTTGGAACTTGAAACAAACCCAGATTGCATGTTAGAATGTTTCACTGGATTTTCCTAAACATATGCTGTTAATTAGCAGTGAGGTTTGGAGTGGGAGCAAGAACCACGAGGTACATCAGAAATGTGCCCAGTTGGTAAGCAGTTTAGTTTAAAGCATACACAGTAAACTGTAGTGAAGAGTTCACGGGAAGTATCTATCAGCTGAATGAGTATTTCCTACTAATCATTTATTGTATTGCAATTACTATCAGTACTGTTCTAGTTCTGAATCATTTGGCTTCCCATTTTCCACACTCAGAATCAAATTTACTTCTGAAAGTCCTAGTTTCCACCACCAGTTCCTTCCTACCTCTCTTGTTCTCTAATATTAAGTGGTAGTTTCTGCCGTGTGTATCAATGACGAATAACATTTAAAGTGGCATATCACTTTACAGTTGACAAGCTGCATCCCACAGATATGATTATTTCAGGCTTAACAGAATCTTATGAGATTGTTCTTTTTTATCTCCATTTTAAAAACAGTAACACAGCATCTCAGAAAGAATATGACTTAACGATTGCATGAAAATAAGGCAGGGAGTTCAACTCAGAATTGTCAAATCACATTCATTTCTCTTTGATTTCTTCCTCAGTCTCACTCATTCAACCTATCTTTGATCTTTATTGAAAGAAAAGAAAATTCGTTTTCCCCAGTTCCCTTTGTAGAATCTGACCCAGGCCAGGAACAACATGGGATCTACTACAGCTTGTTGGGCACCCTGCCCTGCCTCCTCTGTGATGTTGACCAGGCGCTGGCCATGGTGTATTAAATACTTACACTGACTCGTTTAAAAATAAAGGCCTCAGAGGGAGGACAGGGGAGAGTAGGAGGGTGGGAAGAGATCAACCAATGACCTTATATTCATATAAGCATAACCCATGGACACAGACAATAGGATGGTGAAGGTCTGGGGTGGGGGGTGGAGGTGGGCTAGAAGGGGTCAATGGGGGAAGAAGGGGGACATATGTAATACTTTAACAATAAGGATTTTTTAAAAAATAAATAAAAGAATGAAGGCCTACAAAGACATGGAAAGTCTATGAACTGAATAATCAATCTTTGAAAAACTAAACTGACAGCATTGGCAGGATAGAAAGGACATAGTTACTTGGTAATGGGATAAAATTTTCAACTAGCAAAGGAAAATATCTTGGATTGGCAGTTGCAGAAGCCCAAACAATTTAAGACAAAAGTAATAATCCCTACGTGTGCATATCTTTTATTGTTTATGTTGGCCAGTCACATAGCCCATGTCATTTGACTCTCAAGAGGAAAGGGAGTATGGATCATTGTAAAGTGAAAGATATTATAGTTGAATAATTTCTCTGAGGGTGCACAGGTAAAAGGGAAAAATTAAAGACTATAATTTATGCCTTTCCATCCCAATTTTAAGATATTAGCACCAAGCAGAGTGTCTTCCCTAAAAGTAGAAGCAAATTATAAGTCAAAATCTGCATTAGTAATACTTAATATTACTGGATTATTATTTTAGAATAATAACCCAGTTTTAGATTTCTCCCCAGAAAGATACTCCTATATACACAATTTTACATGCAATTTTATAGACTTCACAGATCCCCAAGCCACAACAAAAATATGGACTTCAAGGGAGAATTAGTACTCTGGGTAGAGTATGCACAAATGATAAGATACAGTGATCTCAGATTTTATTTTTATTTTATTTTTTTATTTTCTTCATTGATTAAGGTATTACATATGTGTCCTTATCCCCTCCCCCAGCCCCCCACTCATGCCCTCATCCCCCTGGTGTCTGTGTCCATTGGTTGGGCTTATATGCATGCATACAAGTCCTTGGGTTGATCTCTCTCCCTTACCCCAACCTTCCCCTACCTTCCCTCTGAGGTTTGACAGTCTGATCGATGCTTCTCTGTCTCTGAATCTGTTTTTGTTCATCAATTTATGTTGTTCATTATATTCCACAAATGAGTGAGATCATGTGATATTTATCTTTCTCCAACTGACTTATTCCGCTTAGCATAATGCTCTCCAGTTCCATCCATGCTGTTGTAAATGGTAGGAGTTCCTTCCTTTTTATAGCAGTGTAATATTCCATTGTGTAGATGTACCACAGTTTTTTAATCCACTCATCTGCTGATGGGCACTTAGGCTATTTCCAAATCTTTGCTATGGTAAATTGTGCTGCTATGAATATAGGAGTGCATATATCCTTTCTGATTGGTGTTTCTAGTTTCTTGGGATATATTCCTAGAAGTGGGATCACTGGGTCAAATGGGAGTTCCATTTTTAGTTTTTTGAGGAAACTCCATACTGTTCTCCACAGTGGCTGCACCAGTCTGCATTCCCACCAGCAGTGCACGAGGGTTCCTTTTTCCCCCATCCTCTCCAGCACTTGTTTGTTGATTTGTTGATGATAGCCATTCTGACAGGTGTACCTCATTATAGTTTTGATTTGCATCTCTCAGATGGTGATCTCAGATTTTAACAAAAAGGCTTTTTTACTCTCTATCAATCCTCTTCCCTAGGTCTCAATACCTTGGTCTCCTAGGCCTATGTTTCCTATTTGTATGGTACTGCTTTCTTCATGTAATTCTAAATCAGCATGCTTTTAATGGTTATTTAAAATTACTAATGTACATTTATCATTGGAAATGCATGTTCTATGGTATGGCATTTTGATAAAATCAAATTATAAGCAATTTAATTATAGATACTGTTTCTAAATTTTTTGCATCTTCTTCAGTGTCATATATTGCAGACACTCAATATTTGGTCAATGAAATCATGATTTTTCATAATTAAAACAATAGATTATTTCCACAGCAAGGTAAACCTCAAAATGTGGGTTCAGATAATATTATCGATGTTATAATCAACATTTATTTTCAAAACAAAGTCATTTTCCAGGCTCTGCTAAAGTTATATTTCTTCACTGATCTCAAAGACCCCTAAAATGTAAGAACACACCTGACAATAGCTCACACTGATGATAGAAACTATCCCCTCAGGAAATAACAAGAAGAAAATTGAATTAGGGTTGGTACTGAGATGTATTTAAATCTGGAAACAAATTAAAACAAACCTTTGTTGACACCAACTCTGTATTATGAATTTTAAAACTTCATATTTTTTGCTGTTTCAACATCCCCACAAAGAGGCTATGAAACCCCTGCCAGGTGGCCAGGTGCAGTTGTGTGATAAGGCTGTCCTTGACACAGTTCACCTTCTTGCCCTCCTCTGATTGTAATCTAGATAGTCAAACACACCAATGAAATCCTCTCATGGCTTTTGCTTATGTACTCTACCCTGACCCCCAATAAATTTACTTGCCCATGGGTCCTCACACTTTCTTGACTCCCCAATGCTTCTCCTTGGTTGAGCAGGCTCCCTTGGTACTCCCCTCACATGGCTCTCTCATTGCCTGCGTGTTGGGTCTGAGTTCTTCTGCCAGGGACTGGACCTCATTGGATGCCAGGCATTAGAAGATGGAGAAGACATGAGGAGTCATCTATACTAATAAAAGCCTAGGTGGCCCTCGCACCTCACATCATCACAAGATGGCCGCCCCCATGTCATCACAAGATGGCCACCCCCATGTTGTCACAAGATGGCTGGCAGGGGAGGGCAGTTGGGGGTGATCAGACCAGCAGGGGAGTAGTTAGGTGTCAATTAAGCCAGCAGGGGAGTGGTTAGGGGGCATCAGGCTGGCAGGCAGAAACAATTAGGGGCAACCAGGCAGGCAGGCAGGGCAAGTGGTTAGGAGCCAGCAGTCCCACAGGGATCAGGCCTAAACTGGCAGTCGGACATCCCCAAAGGGCCCCAGATTGGAGAGGGTGCAGGCTGTGCTGAGGGATACCCCCCCAGTGCACAAATTTCATGCACTGGGCCTCTAGTGGGTATATAAAAGAGTCTTTATTGTAGTTCAAGTAGCCATTGCTACCAAGTAGCTATAAGACAAAGCAGCCTAGCAAAGCAGTCCTTGCTAATACAGGAGCCGTCCTAGTAAAAACAGCTAGCACCAGCTGATTAGTACTACATCTTCCCTACAAAGCAGCCCCCAACATAGGAGCCATATAGGAGCCAGCCACACTGGCTGGTCAGTAACATACTAACTTAGACAAGAGAGACTTCTTGCCAAATAGTGACATCAATCTTTTGGGTTATAGAAGGACATATTTATACAGTGAAACTGCTGTGTCTTTGCACTTGCCTATGGCAACCTGGCCTTGAACATCCTAATTAGGATTCCCACGCTCAGAGTGGCCTTGAATATCCGGCACACTCTAGATAGGGCCCCCACAGTGTGTGTTGTAACTCTCTCTCTCTAGGACCTGTGAATATAACAAATTTTGTTTTTCGGTGTCTCCCCTTGTGGCTGCACCTGGCTAACCATATCATGAAAAAAATACAAAACATACTCAAATGGTTTCACAAGACACTCATATCCTGCATCTAAGGACCCAACAGATCAAGATCTAGAATGAACAGGGAATCCTGATTGGTCCTGAGCCTCCTGCAGGCTGTGAGTGAGTGTATGGTAAGAGGCACAGAACCTGCTAGCACTAGAGCCCTGGGCACAGCCCTGCATTATCTCAATCATATTGGATCTCCTTCTAGATAAAAGCCCACATATAAACAAAAGGAAGAGTTCATTCCAGAATGAAAAAAGAAAACTGGGAAAGACATAAGCAGGAGAAGAAAAAAAAAAAAGTCACCTGAAATAAAAGCTAATTTTTTTTCCAGTTCACATTCCATCTAAAACTCCAAGGATGAAATAAGGATAGGAACTGGCATTGTAGCTTAAAGGAAATTGTTCCTCTAGGATGTGTTAATCACTGAAACCAAAAATAGAAATGACTGAACAGGCCATTTATTTCTTCCTCATGACAAGCCAGAAACATACCTTATAGTTTCCTTCCCAAAGTACATACAGCATTTATCGTACCCTGAATAGAACCATATGCTATGATAATTCACATTTTATGAACAAGACAGAGGTTAACAGTTTTTAAGAATAAACTAGACCTAGTATGCTTCATTAGAACCTACTTCTTAATTTTTTTAACAGTTGCCCATTGTAAGAAAGAAAAATTTTATGGGACATATGACTGAGTTCTCCTCCAATAGTAAGGCCCCTCCGATACCTTCACACATCATCACCAGATGTGGTTAAATGGCAACTCACGGTTCAATGATAGCACATATTTAGTTTTAACAGGTCTGCTTCACAGTTTGCAAAATTTAATGAATCTAATTCTGAGGTCATGACTTTATAAGATGTAACATCCCTACTTCCTCACTTACAGATGAAGAAAAGGGACCCAGAGGTACTAGATTACTAGCTAAATGTCTCATAGATTGCTAGTGGCAAAACCGTCCGATCATGCATTCATTTAAAAAACATGTTAAGCTCATAGAATGTCTTAAGAACTATATTGGGATCTCTTTTCATTTTGTTGATTTTTTTTTTCCTGTGCAGAAGCTTTTTATTTTGCTGTAGTCCCAATTGTGTTTTTTTTTTTTCCTTTGTTGTCCTTGCTCTGGGAGATGTATCCGCAAACAAATTGCTATGAGAGATGTCTGAGATTTTGCTGTCGATGGTTTCTTCGGGGATTTTTATGGTTTCACAGCTTACATTTAAGTCTTTTATCCATTTTGAGTTTATTCTTGTGTATCACATTATCTCACTTATATATGGAATCTAATGAACAAAATAAACTGACAAAATAAATCCAAAGACATGGAAGCATGGAACAGACTGATGAATCTCAGAGGGAAGGTAGGAGGGGGGCAGGAAGAGATTAATTAAATAACTTAAAGGCATATATGCATAATCCATGGACACAGACAATAGTGTGGTAGGCCTGGGGTGTGCAGTGCAGGGTGGAGGGGATTAACAGGGGAAAAGGGGAACATCTATAATACTTTCAACACTAAAGATAATTTTTTTTTAAAAGAACTATATTGGGAACCAGGGGTACAAAGATGAGAAATACTTAACCTTTGCCTTATAGGGCTTCCAAGTCTACCAAGGAGCATTTAAAAAGTCTCTAAAGGAAGAGAGACTATGGTAAATCTCCCTAAATGCTTCCAGAATGGCATGGGGCTCACAGGAGGGAGAAATCAATATAAGAAATTAGTTGAGTTTATTTTCTACTGATAGTGAACTTGTCAAGGGTGAAAAATAGGCCTTATTCATTGTTTCCTCATAGAGCCTAAAACATTCTATAGGTTGGTTGGAAGGAATAAACAAAGTGAATGCATTAAGTTGTCCAGCCCCTGTATTCCCTTTACATGATATAGCTAAAACAAGCACTATTTACTCTAGAAATAAGGAACAGAACAAAAACCTACTGCACTACAAAGAAATGAGAACATTGACTACAGCTATATTAGATATTTCTTAAAGGGATATTCAGCCTTTTAATCCTTTTCCATGTGATGATTCAGCATGTAGAGGGGTGGGCGAAAGTAGGTTTACAGTTGTGAGTACATGAATTGTAATTATTATTTACTAGAGGCCCGGTGCCCTCTCGCAGTCTGGGACCCCTCAGGAGATAATGACCTGCTGGCTTAGGCCTGCTCCCGGGAGGCAGCTGAGGCGAACAGGGAGGCTTGCTTGCTTCAGTGACGGAGGAAGCCAAGCTTCCCCGCCTGCCTTGCCGGCCTCTCAGCTGCTCTCTAAGCAACATTGTAACAAATATAGAAGCTAAACAAAACCCCAGAAACCTCCTTTCAGTCAGCCAGGCTTCAGCCAGCAGGATCGCAACATTGTTTCAAATACAGAAGGTAAACAAAGGCCAGAAACCTGCTTTCAGCAGCCGAGGCCTCATAGCTGGAGCCAAGCCTCAGAGCTAAAGCTGGCCCAGAATAAAAAAGAAAAGAAAAAAAGGACAGGTTGGGAGCTTCAGTCACCCGCCAGCCTGAAAACGGCCCTCAGCCCCTCACCCAGACTGAGCAGGCACCCCAGTGGGGAACCCCACCCTGAAGGGGGTGTGACCAGCTGCAAACAGCCATCATCCCCTCACCCAGACTGGCCAGGCACCCAAGCGGGACCCCCACCCTGATCCAGGACACCCTTCAGGGCAAACCAACAGGCCCCCACCCATGCACCAGGCTTCTATCCTATATAGTAAAAGGGTAATATGCCTCCCAGCACCGGGAATAGCGGAGCAGCGAGGCCTCCCGGCTCCGGGATCAGCGTGACAGGGGGCAGCGACCAAACCCCCTGATTGCCCTGCTGCTCTGTGTGTGACAGGGGGCAGGGCCACAACCGCCCTATCCGCCCTCCTCTGTTCGTGACAGGGTGTGGCGCCCCAACCCCCTGATGGGCCCTGCTCTGTGC
>NW_005370529.1:954756-972313 GCF_000412655.1 Myotis brandtii
TGAGAGACCCTCCCTCCCCCCCCCGCCCCGAGTGCACAAATTTTTGTGCACCAGGCCTCTAGTATATTTATATTCAGCTACTTTTTTAATTTTTAGAATTGCCTACAGAACATATCCAAACTTCCTAGCTTGGCAGAGAGGTCTTCTACCAAGTGAGTTTCCAAAGAATGTGGGTGGAGACATTGGGAATACAGGCTTTGGAGCTTGATCAGCTCTGGGTGCAACTCCTGCCCTACTGCTTAAATGCTATGAAGTCTCAGGCTGGTGTCCTGACCACTTGACCTCAGTTTTTTCACTCTTAGATTCCTGTCTTGTAAGATTAACACAAGGATGTAATAACATAAGACATCTCAGGTGTCTAACATGTCACCTGGCACATGCTAAGGATGCAAGAAATACCTATTCCCCCCTTATACAGAAAAACATTCCCTGCCTGTTTAAATCACCTTTTAAAGACCTTGTTTGCCAATTAATGACCTTGCTTGCCAATGAATTCATTTACTCAGTCTCCTAACAAATATTTAGAGACAGGATAATGCCTCTGTAGAGTGAATCTCTGATTCCAATTTCTTTATTTTTTATTTTAATCTTTATTGTTGAAAGTATTGCATAAGTCCTCTCTTTTCCCCCATTCACCTCTTCTAGCCCATTCTGCCCCTCACTCCAGGCCAACCTATTATCTGTCTCTATGGGTTATGCATATATGCATACAAGTTTATTGTTTGATCTCTTCTCACCCACCCTCCCCTGCTTTCCCTCTGAGGTTCGACAGTCTGTTCCTTGCTTCTATGTCTCTGGATCTATTTTTGTTCATCAGTTTACTTGTTCATTAGATTCCACATATGAGTGCGATCATGTGATACTTATCTTTCTCTGACTGACTTATTTTGCTCCATGTCCATCCATGCTGTTGCAAATGATAAGAATTCTTTCTTTTTTATAGCTATGCAGTATTCCATTGTGTAAATGTACCACAGTTTATTGTCTTTAGTATCTTTAAGGTCTTTCAGAACTAGGATATGGGTAAGTTCTTGGGCTCAGGGGTTAGGTAGGCAAGATGAGATCCCATGAAGGTTGTTCTTAAATTTGGACCAAAGTACTAAAGGGAAGTAATGAGGGGCCTATTCATGATTAAGCCTCACCAAATGAAGGCTATAATAGTGAGTGACACTAGTACTCCCTCTAAAGGCTGGGCATTTAACCCACAGTCTTAAACTCACTCCTTTAACCCTCACATTAACTTTATGAGAATATTATCCCTTTTTGCTGATGAAAATAATAGATATTTAGAGAAGTCTATACTCTATAATGTTCCCTGTACACTTACCATGTGCCAGGCACTGTTCTAGGCATTAGAGATTGAGCATGGACAGCTGCCCTCATTGAGCTGACATTTGAGGAAAGAGTGCAGGAAAAAAAATGAACACTATAGTGAAACTGAGAAAAAATCAGAGTAGACTAAAACATAAGGAAAATGATTTTATTTTACTTTAGCCTGGAAACTTAATCTTTTGAACTTTTCAGTTGTGTGTCAATGCCTGGGGATCTATAAATTCTGTAGATAACTTTCTGAAACACTTAGGAAAGAATGTTCATGTGTCTAGAACAGGGGTGGGCAAACTTTTTGACTCGAGGGCCACAATGGGTTCTTAAACTGGACCGGAGGGCCGGAACAAAAGCATGGATGGAGTGTTTGTGTGAACTAATATAAATTCAAAGTAAACATCATTACATAAAAGGGTACGGTCTTTTTTTTTTTTTAGTTTTATTCATTTCAAACGGGCCGTAGTTTGTCCACGGCTGGTAGACCATGGGACATTTGGAAGATCACCATCTCAGACCAAATCAGAAGCTAAGAATGCAGGACTGATTCTTATGAAGATGTGCTTTTTACTATAAAAACTTTCAACTCTTTTCTTCAGAACACTCTGGGTATTATCTAATAGTGTTTCCTGCGTTGCAAGTCACTTGTTTAAGAACCTTGCCCTAACCGGTTTGGGTCAGTGGATAGAGCATCGGCCTGAGGACTCAAGGGTCCCAGGTTCGATTCCGGTCAAGGGCATGTACCTTGCTTGCGGGCACATCCCCAGTGGGGAGTGTGCAGGAGGCAGCTGATCGGTGTTTCTCTCTCATCGATGTTTCGAACTCTCTATCCAGTTGCAAGTCACTTGTTTAAGAACCTTGCCCTAAACTGTTTGGCTCAGTGGATAGAGCATCGGCCTGAGGACTCAAGGGTCCCAGGTTCGATTCCGGTCAAGGGCATGTACCTTGCTTGCGGGCACATCCCCAGTGGGGAGTGTGCAGGAGGCAGCTGATCGGTGTTTCTCTCTCATCGATGTTTCGAACTCTCTATCCTTCTCTCTTCCTCTCTGTAAAAAATCAATAAAAAAATATATTAAAAAAAAGAACCTTGAAAAAAAACCTTTGTCATTTAATTCTAAAAGGAAAAGAAAAATCAGCCTGTTCCACTAGAGCCAGACACAATGGGGACTATCTTTTCATAAGACACGTCAATAATTCTGATTTCAATTCCAGTGAGTGTTTGGTGGGGAAGGTGGGGGCCAACATGTAATGCCTGACATCAGCTGGGTGTCCTATGATTCAACTTAATTCTGACACTACCTCCCTGGAGATCCAATCAGATCCCACAGGTTAAGGCTTCAGTCCCACAAAACTCCCTTCCTGATCTCCCCTCCCCCACTGCCCACTTCCAGACACTAATCAAAATTCCAGATTGTTACCTGTGTTTCTGATCTACTGGCTAAGGATCAGGGGTTCCAACAGCCCCCTCCTCAAGTTTGATTAATGTACTAGAGCAGTTCACAGAACTCAGAAAAAAACATTTTATTTACTAGATCACCAGCCTATTTTAAAAGAATGTAACTCAGGAACCAGCAGGTGGAAGAGATGTGTAGGGTAAGGTATGGAGAAGGGGCATGAAGCATCCATGCTCTCTCTGAGCTCACCAAAACTTTTAGGGTGTCTAAAAGTTCCAATACTCTATTCATTTTTGGTTTCCCTGGCAACCAGCCCTCATCTTTAGGTGCTTTCCAGAAATCATCTTCATCAACATAAACCCAGTTTTAGTGGAAAGGGGCTTGTTATGAAAAACAAGACAGGACATTCATTTCAGCTCTATGGCTCTGAAGCAATTTCAGGAACTAAGACCAAATCTATATATATAAAAACCTAATATGCAAAGTGTCCCCTCGGGAGTTTGACCAACTGAGAGTGTGATCGCTCACCAAGACGTGCGCTGACCACCAAGGGGTGGTGCGGAATCAAGGAAGACCCCGGCCAGCAGCCAGCAGCCACTAGAGACCCTACCTGTGCAAGAATTTCATGCACTGGGGAAGGAAGACCCCGGCAAGCAGCCAGCAGCCACTAGAGACCCTACCTGTGCAGAATTTCATGCACTGGGCCTCTAGTATTATAATAAAAGATGCTCCCATTGCTCTTATCACTCAGGAAATTCCAAAGGTTTGGGGAGCTATGATCCAGGAACCCTCGATGAAGACCAAATATATGAGAAATATATATTTGAATAATCTGAATGACCAAATACATATTTCTTATAAATCAAAATCTTGCACATGGAATCTAATCTATATGGTCATCTAAGGACACCATGTAAATGGCCTAAAAAAAAAAATTCATAGCCATAGCCAAAAAAAGGCAATGTTTTCATCTTCATGATCATGAACATGCCAAGTAGCACTTTTTTAAGAGTGGTGATGGTTTTGACTTAAGTCATTGACATTATTTCACTTTGTTGACCTCATGCAAGTGTCCCTCACTTAGGACAAACTGAATTAATATCTGTGGGAAACTACTGGCCTTGCAGATAAGATCGTATACATTCTTATTACTCACAAAAACTGAGCTAATCAACATGATCCATGCAACAACTATTTATTGAGCATCTACTACAAAGCTAGTATGTAATAGTCATAAATTAAGTTCCATATGGTGGGTTGTATGACCTTTAGGTTAGCACTAAAATCTGTGTTCAACACAAGTTCTTCATTTATTTTTTTTCATATCCTATTTCCTTTAATTTATTAAGAGTGTGTTTTCACAAAGAGGGTGGGAGTGAAGAGAAAACAACTTTACTGCCTAATCAGCAAAACGTTTAAAATTCTCAGTTCAATAAGAGGGTCTTGGGAGGCTCACAGCTGGCTTCTACTTAGTGCAATTATGAATGAAATCCAGCACTTTTGTCAGAGCTTGCTTAAAAGTTTCCATGCCTGACTTGCAAACGCTTAAAGAGAATAATAGCTATTCTGCAGCCTGAAAGGCCCCATAGACCTAGGTCAGTAAGTTGAACATCTGGTCTGGTCATTGTTTGCCCTCTATTAAAATTTTAAAACTTAAATTAAATAATTTCTCCCAATTTCTTTTTTATGGTTTTATATGTCCCCAAGTACAGGGAAAGAGACAATCTGCCTTTATTGGCCACACTGACGATATTTAATTGTTAATAGGAAATACTGTAAACAGAACTTTAAAATTCATGGTCACGAGAAGTCCAACTTCTTTGAAATTTCTCAACATACAAGAAAGCAATTACTTTATTTTTCATACTAGTTTTTCACAGTTTAGAATCACATGTAGTCCCCAAAGGAAAATATCTTAATGATTAAAGTCTGTAATTGGCTCACTGTCATCTGGCAATTAGCTCCTTTAAATTTCCTAAACTGGCCCCCATTGTCTGAATGCAATGGTAGAGGAGTGATGGGATAGGGAGGAAGAAAGTGATTTATTTTGTTGACCACCTTTCTGCAGTAGGATCCTAACAGACATGAATAGGAATCTCAGATTCTGAACTGTGTTGGAGTTTAGGGTGACTGGCATATTTGATGCTTTTTTTTTAAACTCACCCAGCCCATAAAGTTAGTTGCAAATGTCCATGAAACTGTACTATAAACAGCAGAAAGAATTCAGTGTTAGGAATTAGATGACATAATTCCAAAATGTTTTACTTGTTTACTCTGTGTGTCTTTAGTCAGAACATCCTACAAATTTCATATAGAGATAGGTAGATATAGATATAGATATGGATACACCCTGGCCAAATTTCATATAGTGATAGAGAAGATATGGATACACTCATAGGAATATTGCGGGATATATCAAAGTAGACTCTAAGCTTTAAGCACTCTTAGCAATGTCAGAGTATATTACATTTGTGTAGCATTGCCCTAGCCGGTTTGGCTCAGTGGATAGAGCATTGGCCTGCAGAACAAAGGGTCCTGGGTTGGATTCTGGTCAAGGGCACGTACCTTGGTTGCAGGCTCCTCCCTGACCCAGGCCCTGGTCGGGGTTCATGCAGGAGGCAACCAATTGATGTGTTTCTCTCACACTGATGTTTCTCTCTGTCTTTCCCTCTCTCTTCCACTCTCCTTAAAAATCCATGGAAAATATCCTCGGTTCAGGGTTAACAAAAAATTTAGTGTAGCATCTTCTTCAGAACAACAGTATGAATAAAACTATTGTATTTTCTATTTTATGTCATTTCTAGTCCTTATATTAAACTTTTTGGCCTGAAATCAGAGGAATGGTTCCTATTTTATATTGGCATAGTTACTGTTCTTTGTTAAGGATAAGTGGGATTCCAGCATGCTGACTATTCTTAGTAACAAGAAGCAGTGAAAATTTGTCTCCAGAGCTCCACATTCCGGAGAAATCTGGTGAACCCTGATGTTTATTTTTCATTCAAATAAAAGAATACTTTGGTAGGAAGCCAGAATAGGAAAGAAGGCCAACCGCATGTAATGCTGAAAATAAAGGCAGATAGGTATTTTCATTTGAAATGTAACCATTAGAGTTGGTCATTATATATATTTTTCCAAAAATACTCTCCAATAGAACAGAGCCAGATACTTGTGTATGTGTGTATTTGTGTGTGTGTGTGTTTTAATGAAGCACTGCATTTATCACATTTTTAGTTAATTATAGTAAGATCTCATATGAGGCTTATTATATATGTTCATAGAAATGCAGGCAGTTTTCATCCTCTAGGAACCAAAGCAACAGATCAAAATTAAGGAATCAGTGCCTATAACATCCCTGGGTCACCCTGATGAATGGAGATGATGAGGCCACAGAGCAATGAGTGGAAAGAGTTCTGATTTGCTGAGGCTGATTCACAGCTCTTAGCATTTTCTTATTTTTCTTGAACTGGTACTTTATGCTGGTGAAAGGGAGTACGGCGGAATGTAAGTAGACTTGAGGAGCTTGGTACAATTTCATTATATAGAAATGTATCGTTATTAGGAAAATATTATACCTCTATCAAGCTCTAATACCACTTTTGATATCAAGCAAGAGTTTATATATCATGATTGGAGCACTAATTAGAATAATGGTAACCAGCCTTGAGAGCCAACATGTTCCACAAGTCCTGACTCATCTCCCAGCATTAGATGGAGATGCCTAGGGTTGCAGAGTGATACTGTCTGGGCTGAAAGGAAGCACAGAGGCCATCCAGTTTGACCTTCTGGGGGAGACACTCTGGGGTAGGGGTGAGAGAGGTGGGAGGTGTGTTCAAGGTTCTTGAGGGTCAGTAGCAGAATCAGAGCCAGAACTCAGCTTTTCTGACCCATTCTTTCCATTGTACTCATACTGTCTCTCTTAGTTCTCCAGCAACTACAGGAAGAGGAAGTCGTAGATAAGGAAATCCAATTAACTGGACTACTAAGTCAGCAAGTTCATTCTGACAGAGAGGAAAAAACAAAAATTGAAACCAACAAAATATGCTTTGAAGCCAACAAGGCCTCCCTGTGAGTCCCAGTTTTATCAACTACTGGCAGAATACTAAGCCTCTGTGATCCTTACTTGCTTATCTGAAATTTAACTAGGAGATAGTGCATGCATACATTCTGCTCCTAGTTGCTAGGACAATATTTCGCATTTAGTAAACATTCAGTAAATGGCAGTGCTAAGGGAGGTGTGAAACCTTTAAACAAATCTGGGGCCTTATAAGAACTCAATTCATTTTTCTCACTTCTGTTTGCATCTGCCACTGAACAATCCAAGCCCTCTGTGAACTCCTTCAGAAGGAGGAGCTCATTTTAGATTTGACTGTGTTGAGCTCTAACCCTGTAAAATCCTCCCATTTGTACTGGTTCGCACTTTTCCAGTCATTTCTAAGAAATCCCATCTAACTCACTCCAGAACTTGAAGACAGCACTCAAATCCCCATGTCATCTTTCCTCCAAGATAAACTTTCCCATTTCTTAGAGCTAAATGAATTCCTTGACTTTTTTTCATTGGCAACTCTGATGACCATGTTTGGTTCTCAGTGCAGGACTAGGACATGCCACTGATGACACAAAGCCAGTTTCTTAGAGCTAAATGAATTCCTTGACTTTATTTTTCATTGGCAACTCTGATGACTATGTTTGGTTCTCGGTGCAGGACTAGGACATGCCACTGATGACACAAAGCCAATTCAAAATTCCATGTAACCACTGAGCCAGGACACTTGAAGGGAAGGCAGATGACAAATTTGTATCATGTCCAAAAATGATCCAAAAATTTGTGTAAGTAACATGCAGCAATTTGAATCTCCATTTGCAATATTCCTCTTATTTACCATTTTAGGTTTACAACTACTAAACCAATTTCAGCTAGATAAGACATTCCTTTTACAATTTATAAACATTGACAAAGCTACTGACTATGGGTCAAGGTCAATCACATAAACAGTAAGCAGATGTAAATAAATGAATACTTCTTTTTTTCAACATATTTATCTGTCTTTATCTGTCTTTATGCTGGTAAAATTTTCCAGAAAGAAACCAAATCCAGTCAACGGAATCATTTCATAATTCAAATAATCCCTACAGTATAGGTGGTCTTGACAGACAGAAAATTATATTCTTGCAAGAGCGTCTTCATAAAAGCAAATGGCATTTGAGGAAACTTCTCTGAAACTAGAACACTCACACCTGCAGAACAGCAATCATAAATTACATCACTATCTCTTCAGAATTCTATTACACTTGGTATCCATTGCTTTTCCTGTACATACTTTTTATGACCATCAGAGTAGGAGGTGGTGCAGTTCTAGGCAGCACATGTCCAATTCAGAAATGCTTACAGAGGACATAATCACTAATTCATTACCAAAAGGGCCCTAATGACACCCTAATAATCTACATATGTTCATGTCGCTTCGACAGGAGGACAGTATAGGTGATAGAGAAAATAGAGTGCAACTCTTTTCATAAAACATCTGCTAGCCATAAGATTCAAACTTTGAAATTATAATCTGCTCATAAAATGGTTCCATTATTTGAAAAACACATCTTTTTTAAAACAAACAAATAGATTTTTCTAACAATCTGCCTTAAAAGCAGATCTTTGTTATTAAAATAAGAGTTTGGAATGTTATCTGTATGAATTCTTTGAGAAAATCAAATCAAAACAAACAACAGAATATATTGCTTTTCTGGACTTCCCAGATAATAATAACACTTTGCAAATAAGTGTAAAAGTAAAAATGACAATTGTTTATATTTTATTTCTACTTAGCATATTACACATCTGTTAAAATACATGCAAGGTCAAACAAGTGTGTTTAAGTAAAAACAAAACAAAAGCACAAACAAGGGTGTGACTAAGTGCCCAACGCCACTCCTGAGATATTTTGAAAGCCATCAGCTAATGCTTATTCAGAACTAGTTAGAAGTGGAAGTTATTCCCCAGATACTCACTGCTTTCTCACCACACTTCATAATTCTAACACATTAGTTTTTGTCTGAACCAGATGCCAAATGGTTGCACAGTACAGAGCAGTCAGCGTGGTGGAATGATACAAAATATTTCAGCCAAGGCACATCCCCTGGGCTCTCAGTTCCCTCTCAGCTGTCACACCTCTTCCTAGGACGAATCACACACCAAATACTGACTTTTACCTCCCTTGTGGTCCAAAGAAGAATCCTATGACATAGATATATTATATTCCATTCAGGACTGGAGCATGACACACCACACCAGGGACACTTGATGAATTCTGCATAAGCATAAAGTATATACAGTACATACAACTTCCAAAAATAATATTGTAAGGTCGATTATAACAAAAATGTATATAACAGGAATACAGTGTTAGAAGGAAGGACAAGATATAATATAAAGTCATATATAAAGCTATATATATAAAAGCCCAGCAACCAAACAGCAGAATGACCAGTCGCTATGATGTGCACTGTGGCAGACAACTGGCCAGATCCAGGCCCCAATCACCTCCCCAACCACCCATGGCCCCTCCTCCCAGCCAACCATGCCCCTGATCAGGCTCCCCACCCCAATCAGGGGCAGGCCCAGCCAGCCAACCACCCACGGCCCCTCCCCCTGGCTAGCCAACCTCCCAGGATCCTTCCCCCTGGGCCAGCCCCTCAATAGGCTTCGATCACCAGCCAGACCAAGGGACCCCACCAGTGCACAAATTCAGGCACCAGGCCTCTAGTACATATGTGTATGTGTGTGTGTGTGTATTTATATATATATATAATTAATTGTACCCAGAAAGTAAATTGTGATCTATCCTTACATTCCACAAATAGGGAGTAAAGCCTTACTAGATGTCAGGTAAGCGACTTGTTACTGTGATTTAGTGGAGAACAAAAGGAGATTAACCGAAGAACTTATATGCATATATGCATAGCCCATGGACACAGACAACAGTGTAGAGAAGGCCTGGAACAGGGGATGATTGCTGGCTAAAAGGGACCAATGGGGGAAAAGGAGACATCTGTAATGCTTTCAACAATAAAGATAGATTTTTAAAAAGGGAATATTCATCTCAAAGGTACAGATAAATTGGGGATTTATGATAACTACAAAAACTGTTAAATCACTAAGACTACTATAGATACTTATTTTCACTACAAAAATTTAAATTGGAGCATAGATATAATAATTTGGGAGGAGGGAACTCTTAAATAGAGTGGCCAGGAAGGCCTCTCTAAGGAGGTAATATTTGAACTGAGACCTCAGTAATAAGGCCAGGAGAGAGAAGACTTGGAGGAAGGTATTCAAGGCAAAGAAAAAAGTGCAAAGTTTTTTGGCATCTTTGAGAAAAAGAAAAATATGCTAGATTATCTGGAACCTAATAATATAAAGTAAGGCTGAATAAGCAAGCAAGGCCTAGATCATCTAAGGCATTTTAGGCCAAGGTAAGAAACTTAGATTTATTTCTAAATGATGAAAAAATTAATGCAATTGAGCTTTACACTTATATCTGAGCCTTCTAGCAGCTAAGATCTCTAAATTTGCTTCTCCTTCAACAAGGAAAAATTGGGCAGTCATTGTTATAAAGGCATCTACAAAAAAATCAACTCAAATTTTCTTCTTCCCATTAACTTGCTTTTCTGTTTACTGAATTTTATTCTTGCCTCCCACCCCCAAATTCCTTCATAAATACTAGTTCCAATTATGGCAGAGAGAGAGATAGAAAGATAGAGAGGCAGAGAGAGAGAACTAATTACAGAATGTGATGGTCATTTTATGTGTCAGCTTAGGTACACTACAGTGCCTAAGCAAGCATTAACCTAGACATTGCTGTGAAGATATTTTGTAGATATGATTATAATCAGTTTAAGTAAAGGAGATTATTCTAGATAATCTGAGTGGGTCTGATTCAATCAGCTGAAAGATCTTAAAACAAGAATTTCTTCTTCTCAAAGAAAAAATAAATTCCTTCTACAGACAACAACTTCAGCTTATGACCAAGAGTTTAATTATGCCCTTCCTTAATGGCCTGCCCTATGGATTTTAGGCTTGCTTAGTCAGCCCCCCACCCCCACCCCCCGCAAAATGTAAGCCATTTCCTTGTAATAAATCTCTTAAAATGTATCTGATTCTATTTTTTCTGCTTGACCTGACTGATACAAGATGTTACACTTTAAAGTCATGCTTTAAAGATAACCTGTACCAAACACTTCAGGGGTAAATATAAACATAATTCCTTCACTTCTGCAATAGCACAATATTGATTTAATTATATGGAAGAAGAGTTAACTCAGATATCATGTGGCCAAATTCCATTACTCAGGCCAAATGCACTCATGGTAGATATTGACAAAGACAGTATCAAAGTTCCAGAACCCTCACCAGGTTGGATGTGTGGGCTACTCCAGTCCTGGATGCTGTTGCTGGAGTAGCTCATCGTAGTGACCAGTAATAGCAAATAATTAAAATCAAACTTTCCAACATGATAACCTTACACAAGAGAATTTTCTTTACAAAAATAATTAAACTACGGATACAAAAATTGATATAAAGGGATTTCCTCAATCTTAAACAAATTTGGGTTAATTTATTTCATAAAATCCTAGGAAGTCATTCTAATTAGTGCTGCAGAAGAACATTTAAGAATATCGGAAGAATTTATGATGTACTTCAGGTAGAAAATATAGGTTACAAACAGTATTAGTAAAGTAATAACCAGTTTTGAACCAAATATTCATAAGCATAGGGGGGAAAAAGACTGGAAATATACTTCATCATGTTATCAATGATTATTCTTGGGCATTGAGATCATCTAATGATTTTTATTTTCCTCTTTTTACTTATCACTATCCTCTAATTTTTATCTTTGACAAAGAATGCATATTATTCCTTAGAAGAGTAAAAGCCATTCAAATTATTTTAAGAACATAATAGTCAAAAAATATCTTAAAACAAACACTAAGCATTGTTTTAAGTTAAAAATCATTGTGGCAAAGAGCAAGTATTTATGTCCCTATTCTATCACCCAGTCATGTTCTGACACATCAGAACCATCAGACTAAGCCTGTGCCTAGCATACACTGTTACACCCACCATGTCTTCAGTATTCCTAACCTGCCACAGTTTCACCAGCTCGGTGTCAATTAAGGATCCTCATCCCAAATGCATCTATTCTTCATATTATCAGACTCTTTAAACATGAATACACATCTTCCTCCCATGATGTCTACCATGGCCACATCCCATTAATGCTCCTTATTTATCAGTATACTCTGATTTCCAAGTGCACATTTCCTCCATAATGGAATTTCTGCCTGAGAACTTCAAGAAGAACCCAAACCTGACTGAGGTCATCCTTAAAAAAAGTCTTCTCTGATTCTTCTCTGACAAGGAGTTCCATCTTCCTACTCATCAGCCCCCTAACACGAATTTCCATGTCATACTCCTTAGGTTTACTCTATACCTATCCCCTTTGCCATGGCACAGAAATCTATTCATATTCCAAGGAAGAACTCAATGATCACATATTCCAGGTCCCTTTAATCATGGTCATCCCCATCAAGCTCTCAGAGAATTGTGTTTTCACCCTACTATGGTACTTAAGACAGCATGTTTTAATTCTAGATCAAGTATGTCAAACTCAAAGGCTAACACGGGCCAAATAAATAAGGCATGCGGCCCGCAGGCCACGAATTTGACATGCTTGTTCTAGATGGTTGAATTCATCTTCCTATTTAGAGCTAGATTTCCCCATACTTGTTTTTTAATCCCATACATATTTTTCTTATAGTAGACACTCAATATATTAACTTGAACTGAAATAATCCAGAATGTGAAAGAAAACAATCATAGACATTAAGAATAAAATGAGAGACTAGACCTTCCATCTTCATTATCAGCATCACGCTGGCAATCAAAAGTATTGACTGTATTGGAAATAAAGATCCAGTGCCTGTAAGATTCTATTTCTTTGTGGGGTGGAAAACAAGTAACCTAGAGCAGTAATTCCTAAATCTATAGGCACAAACGACTTTTGTGAAGTATTATTAATTATTTTAATTTTTTGGATTTAGATGCTGGAGCACAACAGAAGACCTACCAATTCTGAGCCTCCAGGGTTGTGAAACAGAACTCTGTATTTTCAAAAGCTCTAGGTGATCTTGATGTCCAGTACTGCTCGGAAAATCTGACCTAAGAATATGTTTGTATTTTTCACTGGTTTGGGATGCAATGATGTAAGAAAAACAAAATATGTACTAGGTCATATTATTCAAAAACAAGATAATTTGTGTGGTTCTTGATCTAGATTTGCCTTCTATTTTATCACAGAAAATTCATTTCATCCTTCCTAATGCATACAAGTCTTCTGACTGCCAGTGTTCCAGAGCAGTGGTTGTCACACTGAATTCTTGGAAGGACCTCAGAGGTGCCTCAAAGACGGAAGAACACAGAAAAGGCACAGGTTCGCCAACACAACTCTCTTCATTTATTGCTATCTTTTTATTTTTAAAAAATTCACAATTATTTTAGGCCTTAATTTGAAAAATGGCTTCTGCTAACTTAAGAAAACTGGTTTGAAAATAATGGCATTAGATTTTGCTTCACTTTATTAGATAACCTTTTTCCTAGTAGGTTATTGATACTTATGGACTCTGACATTAATAAGTAAGGGGAGCCCTCACTGGTTTGGCTCAGTGGGTAGAGTGTTGGCCTACAGACTGAAGGGTCCTGGGTTTGATTCCAGTCAAGGGCACATGCCCGGGTTGCAGTCTCAATCCCCAGTAGGGGGCGTGCAGGAGGCAGCCGAGCAATGATTCTCTCTCATCACTGATGTTTCTATCTCTCTCTCCCTCGCCCTGCCTCTCTGAAATCAATAAAAATATTAATAAACAAATAAATAAATAAATAAATAAATAAATAAGAGGGGAGCCCTACCAGTGTGGCTTAGTGGTTGAGCATTGACCTATGAACCAGGAGATCATGGTTCAATTCCAGATCAGGGCACATGCCCTGGTTGCTGGCTTGATCCCGAGTGGGGGCTATGCAGGAGGCAGCCAATCAATGACTCTCTTTCATGTTTCTATCTCTCTCTCCCTTCCTCTCTGAAATCAATAAAAATATATTTTTAAAAAATAAGTGTGTGGGGGGAGAGATTGATGTAAGCTTAATGTCATGTCTTTGGCTTATTTCAAAGCTATTATTTTCCATCTCTTTGGTTAACTGTACTGAGGTATGTAATATATATATAAAGCACTCCCACAAACATTTTCTTGGAGTAGCTTATCAGATTTGAAGACTTTTTGTGTCTGATTGGACTATAGGAACAACAGCTGGAGATCAGCTGCAACATATTCTGGAAGCAGTGTTTCTTCTCATCAGTATTATATCATTCACAAGTTTAAAAAAGTCCTGTAAGAGACAGGAAAGGGATTTTCCTTGCTGTCTCCTATCTACATATCCTCTCAGCTCCAGATCCTTCCAGAGGAACAAGAAAAATAGCTTTGCAGGTGTGTGCATATGTGTGTGGATAGCATTTCAAGAGCTAAACAGCTGCCTGTCACTTATTGCAATTTGCCTCAGATTCTGGCTTCCGGTTTCAGAAGATGTGAGTGAGGGCATGTCCATGACTCAGTCCTCAACTCTTGCCAAAGTAGTAGTTTTCTAGAAAAAAAAAAAAAAAAACTAGAGAAAAAGAAAACAAAGTCAAAAAAGAGGAAAATAAACTGCTATACACATTCATAACTCCTGCTCATGACTAAATCCTGACAATGTGATAAGGAGCACAGGGTCAGTGTGTTTAGCAAAGAGAAATACACATAATAAGGCCTACCTAACATTTCAATAGACACACGGTTATTTTCAGCCACATTAATTAAGCTCTGTGCACGGTGCTTGCACATAAATAAAACCAGATGTTTAAGATGTGGTTCAGACCTGTATTCTCTCATATCTTCCTGCCCTCCCTCACCGCTTTCAAGAAATTGGCTTTTGGCCTAAATGGCAGGGGAGGAAAGGGGAGAATAAAAAATAGTTGTGGGGTTACAGTCTTACTGCTGTGTTGATGAGCAGTTGATGATGTGTGATGACTGCATTTGGCTTTCACGACCTCTCTGAGGGAAAGCAAAGAATTGTCGTTTTCTTGAGGCAGTTGATATGCTGAAAGGTTTGTTTAATCGTTAAAACTAAGTTACACACAAACACACAAATTAACATGTGAATATGTTAATAAATGCGGAGAGAGTGGTCTCATGGAACCGAAATCATCAGGTCTCCCTCCCTGAATTGCATTTCTTTTTCTTTTTTTAAAAACTGATTTCAGAGAGGAAGGGAGAGGGAAAGATAGAAACATCAATGATGACAGAGAATCTGATCATTGGCCTCCGGCATGCCCCCCACTGGGGATCAAGCCTGCAACCCAGTTCATAGGTCGACACTCAACCACTGAGCCACACAGACGGGGCTGAATTGCATTTCTAGGCACACTTGCTCCACCAATACGTGGAAAATTTTTAGAATTTAAATGAATCTGAGAAATGCTGGGTCACACCAAGTTTAACATGTTTCCTTATTGTGGGACTTTCAGAGCCAATAATGTGCTGGTGCACACTGTGAATATTCATGTGAGCAGTGTACTACTCAAAGCTGGCTCACTCAGACATTTGTGGGATATTTTCTGAGGGTAGTGATCTGCAAGACATGCTGTGAGAAATGCTACTCTAAATCAACCCATGGTGTTTGTCTAGTCTCTGGCTGAATTTTCCCTGTGTGAGGAAAAGAGCCACTTTCCAAAAAAAGTCCATTCTGTCTTATACAAAATCTATGTTGAATGTAATTTTCCTAATATTAACCATAACCAACTTCCTTCTAAATTCCACTTTTGTTTAGAAAAACAAAAACAAGAATAATGTAGTCCCTTTTTCCTATGATAACTCTTCAGATATTTGAAGGCAACAATTATATTCCCACACAGTCTTCTATTTTGCAGAAAAACTCCAGTTCTTAAATAAATGTGTCAAATTACAAGGTCTAATCCTCTGTATCTGAATGTCTTCTTTAAGCGAAGGCACCCCAAAGTGAACACAGAAATTCAGATATCATCGTATAAATGTAGCCATAGATCTCACTAGCTTCTGTCTGGCACATGTTTCTTATCATTGATTCCCATTAGTTTACTAAAACTTTTGAGTGCTTCTCACAAGTTTTGTGGCGAAGTGTGTGTGTATATACAGGAGTGTTTTGGGGGATGTTAGGAGCACACACGTCTATTAGATTCCATTTGCCCTCCATCACAGAGCCTGTTCTGTATAATAAACTGGTTCTCTTTTCTCAGTTATCTTATAAAGTCATCTCAGTTTCGTGCAAATTTTATCACTTTAAGAGAATGGGCTAATCAACCATGAAGCTTATTACAGGTACTAGAGTCCTCCTTCCAGCTTAAAACTGACTCATTATGATACCACATAAATCCTTTCAAGCAGTTACAAATGCACATAATACTAACTGGAAATTTCTCTAGCTGGTCATGAATTCAGAACATAATAAAATATACAATCAAATGCTTTCTGATATTAAACTGTAGTGATTTCCTGATCTGCAAGTCTAAGTGGCTAGTCTCACTGATGTAGATAATGCAGTTCTTATTAATTCACCACTTATGGCATCAGTAATAGGACCATCACGTAGAGTGACATGAGTGTTGTGGGAATAGGATGATGTTAATCGCAACTGATGTAGATGCAGGTTGGAATCTGAAAGAAGTAGGCTGTCAATAGCTGAGATCACTTCAAATGATAGGGGAGGAAGAAGCTAAAGAAAAAATCACCATAGTCATGTTAATAGGCCACCAGTACACAGCAAGCCTTTTGTTTTTATTTTTTCTTTATTAAAAAAAATGGAAATGGGAAAAGAGGTGACATCAAGTTTTATGGCATTAAAATAAACAATGTCATTTCAGTCTTTGTTCAAACAATGATTTAATTTGAAAAAGGTTAATTAGCTCAACCTTCTGTACCACTGGACTCCTCAGTTAAAAAAAACAAAACAAAAAAAAAAACAGATCCTGAGTATTTAGTAGCTGCAATAATAAGATTTTACTAAAAGAAGAGCTGACTTTGAAAAGTTAGAGCTTAGTCTGCTTTCTTTAAAAATAAAAAAAATAAGAGAAGCAAAAGAAATCTTCCATTTGACAAATTCAAATGTCTTATTGTCGCCGATCTGGAAAATCCCCAAGGATTTAATTGAAACACAGATAATAATGAAAATCTGTAATACTTGTTTGTCATTTTAAGGACAAATATTACTTTCAAATCACTTTCCCTTCCCAAGATTTAATCTGCCAGGTTTCTGCCCACGGTGAATTCTTGCAGCTAAGAAAGGGCATTCAAGAGAGAAACGCTGAGGGAGGCACTTCAGCTGTGGAGGAGGATGGAAATTTTCTGAGCACTAGGTTTTCCCCTATCAGGCCTGGGAATGCCATTTGAAAGGCTTCTTCACCCATGTGTTCAATTCATGCTGCCACAACAGTCAGATCTTGCAACCAAAAAAGAAAAAGAAAAGTTCTGGAGGGAATGCAATATTGTTCCTGGTAACAGACACTCTCAAAAATAAAGAAAAAAACAGAGAGGCAAAGTAAACAAACTAATAAGGTATAACATGATTAGCAGAGGGTAAAAATTGTAGCTAACAGTTTATAGAACTTGCTCTGTGCTCAGCATGTTGTTCTAAGGGAATATTATATCACCATTTTACACAAATATAAAGTGAGGCACACACACACAGCCAAATAACATTTGGCTGTGTGTGTAAGTGTATGTAAAAT
>NW_005370529.1:972358-986698 GCF_000412655.1 Myotis brandtii
TGTGTGCGTGCATATACATGCATATAGATGGCCTTTACTAAAGTCTAAGTGAAGACCAATAAACTTCACAAATTAAAGAATACAATTTGAGTTGTTTTGACATATGTATTTGCCCACAAAATAATACCATGATCAAGACCATGAATACCCCCATCACCCCTAGAAGTTTCTTTGTAGCCCTTTGCAATCCATCTCTTTGCCTTTGTTCATGCTGAAGCAACCATGGATCAGTTTGGGTTTTTTTTTTTAATATATTTTATTTATTTTTTACAGGGAGGAAGAAAGCGGGATAGAGAGTTAGAAACATCGATGAGAGAGAAACATGGATCAGCTGCCTCCTGCACACCTGCTACTGGGGATGTGCCTGAAGCCCAGGTACATGCCCTTGACTGGAATCCAACCTGGGACCCTTCAGTCCACAGGCCGATGCTCTATCCACTGAGCTAAACCAGGTAGGGCAATCAGTTTTCTTTTTATAGGTTACTGTGCATTTTTTAAAGAATTTTATATAAAAGGAATTTTACAGCATATACTTTTTTTATCTGGCTTTTTTCACTCAGCCCCCATTTTTCTAAGGACACTCCTAACAGCTTTAAAGCTCTTCCTCAGGTTGTGCAAGTCTATGATCCTGAAACATTCACCTATTAATCCAAGTTAATCAGGCATATGAAGACACTCTCAAGTATTCCCCTAATCTTCCTTCCCGCCCAGAATTATGGGTGGGAACTAAAGAATAATATTCCCCCTTCTTCACATTATACAGTTCCATGCTCCTTCCATCTCATTCTTCATCTTGAGTAGCTCTACTTTTTCAATATTCTTTTTAAATGGTTAGCCCAAAACGAAACACAACTCTCCAAGAAGGGTATCACAAAAAGTACAGTGGGGCCCAGTTGGTGTGGCTCAGTGGTTGAGCATTGACCGATAAACCAGGAGATCACGATTCGATTCCCAGTCAGAGCACATGCCTGGGTGGTGGGCTCGATCCCCAATAGGGAGCGTGCAGAAGGCAGTTGATCAGTGATTCTCTCTCATCATTGATGTTTCTATATCTCTCTCCCTCTCCTTCCTCTCAGAAATCAATAAAAAAAATATATTTTTTTAAAAAGAAGTACAGTGGGAAAGTCATCTGTCGTATTCTTTAGGCCTCTCTAAGCCCTTTGCATTCCACAGCAGTCAGAGAAGGATATCTTTCTTGCTCTGTGAAGGAGAGGCCTCAGTCAATCAGAGGACTTCTGCATGTTCCCCACATGTGTAACAAGGGCATCACATGGTAACCCTGGAACACTGACCTCTGTGCTCATAAACAAGCTTTAATAGTGCATTTTAGAGTCAGAAGTAATAACCAGGAGCACATAATATATTGCCTCATGATCAGTAGTCTCCTTATTTATCCAAGTTTGTTTTGATTTGGATAAAAATGAAAAATTTTTCAAGTTGATTTTTCCTCTGCCAAAGAGTGACGTTATATTTGATTTTTGTAAAACTAAGTTTAAAAGTTGGAATTCACATCAATGTGTTTTTTATTACACCCCTTTTACTTGAATACCAATCACAATAACAAAAAGGTTTTCGATTCATGTAACAAGGACCTTTAAATGCTAAACAAAATGTAAGCAAATTCTGGGATAGGAACTTCTGCCAGATACAAAGTGTTATGTTTCCCTTTCTTGGGTTTCACTAAATACCAAAAGGCCCACTGCTTAGATATGAAAGGCATCTACTAATTACATTTCAAGAGTCAGGCAACGGTCATAGTTATATTTCACAAAACGATCATATTCTCTTGAAGGAAGTCAAAGATTACTATGTAGTCATTGAAGCAAGTATGAACAAAATAGACTCTGGTTTTCACAAAGGGAATACAGAATACAATATCATTCTCAATTTTATCCTCCTGGCTTTACTGATTTGTATTTTTGGTGGATAATAAAACTAATTTTAAAAAGCAATTCCATTAAATAGAGCTCTAAAAAGAGCCTCTATCTTTTTTCATTTTAGCATGTACCATACTTTGAAATTAGGTATCATTTGTGTGTTTGTTTTGTAGATTGAATATTTGTGCCCTGTGTATTTGGAGACAGGGTCTCTTGAGAAAGGTTAAATGACATGCTAAGGGTGGGGCCCTGATCCATATGGTTAGTGTCCTTATAAGAGAAGACATCAGAGAGTTCTCTCTCTCTCTCTCTCTCTCTCTCTCTCTGTGTGTGTGTGTGTGTGTGTGTGTGTGTGTGTGTGTGCATGCACTAAGGAAGGACCATATGAGGGCAATTAGAAGGCAGCTGTTCTCACCAGAAACTCAATCAGAAGGAAACTTGATCTTGGACTTCTAGCCTCCAGAACTGTGAGAAAACAAATGTCTGTTATTAAAGCCAACCAGTCTGTGGCAGCCTCTCCTGTCCCCCCAGTGGACTAAAACACATTGTTAAGTGGCTGTTTCCTCCAGCTAGACTATAGGCATTCCCATGTGGGCAGCTACCACCTCCATTTGGTTCACAACTGTATTCCCAAGTACTCAACACAAGGACTCCATATAGTGTTATTGGTGGGGTATCCTCTGTGTCCCCACTGGTTGCTGGTGGAAGTGGGTTTGAAAATAAGAATTCTCAGAGGCCTCCATGGGAGGATGAGATATCATGAAAACTTATTTCTGTGGAATTAAACCTCTTCTGGACCACCAAGAAAAGGGTCCTATTTTGTCTTTAGCAGGACTAGGATGAAAGCCATTGTTCAGTTTCTACTCCATATTTGCACAGTCCAGTCCAGCATCAGACTAGCTTAGCTTGTGTTCCCAGCAGCAGTCCACTGTGTCTAGGGCCACATGGCTATGAAAGGGACATGGGTGAGTGCAAGGAAGCAGGAGCAAATCCAGAGAAATAGAGAGAGAATCCCTTTGCGGATTTTAACCTTCTAATATTTTGCATGCATGCAGTGGCTCCACGCCCTCTAAACAATCTTCTTCCCATGTTAGACTAACAGGCAAGTATTTTCCCTACATCACCCCGACTTCACTGTATATGCATCAATCTTCCCTTTTGTTGGACTCCTTCCCCCAGTGATTGGTAGGGAATGGACCTGTGGTTCTCTGGGGAGTGTGAAATTGCAGCTTCCTGGTGAAGCTGCCCAGATGACCATGCTTATAATGGCTGGCCTTCCCTTTGCTCCTTTCCTATTATTAATATTAGCAACTGGCTAATTACAATGGTAACAATAGCAGGCACTCACTAAATATCTAGAAAAAATATGTAATTTTAACTAGAATTTTTTCAAATGAACTATGGGAAACTTTTATATATATTCTCTTTTTATTCAGAATAGTTGATATCGGGACTCTCTGTAATTGATTCTGAGACAAATTCTGATGTGTGTGTAGTGGGCTGATGGTGGTTTCTTCACATCAACAAGCAATTTGTTGGACATCAACTTGGGTCCTACAATTTAAACCAGTTCTGACACTATCTACCTGAATATGGCATCAGATCCCACAGGTTAAGGGCTCAGTCTTACCAATGCTAGTCAGAGGCCCAGGTTGTTACCTGTACTTCTTCTGACTGACCAACTATAAATCAAAGGTTCTCAAGACATCCTCCTTGGGTTTGATTAATTTGCTAGAGCAGCTCAATAAAACTGGGAAAACCTCTTTACTCACTATAGTACCTAGCAGCCCAATAGAAGAGAGGCATAGGGCGAGGTATCTGGAAGGGCACAGAGCTTCCTTGCCTTCTTCAGGTGTGCCTCTCTCCACATCTCCACAAGTTGACCCACCCAAAAATTTTTTGGGTTTAGTGGAGTCTTCATTACATAAGCATGATTGATTAAATAACTGAACACTGACAACTGAGTTCCATACCCAGCCACTTTCCCCTCCCCAGAGGAGAATGGGGGCTGGGACTGAAAGTTCTAAACTTTTAATCATAAGGTGGTTCCCAGGGCAACCAGCCCCCATCTTTAGGTTACCCAAGGGCTTTCAAAGAGTCACCTCATTATAAAGACACCTGTATCACTCTATCATAGGAAATTCTGAGGGTTTTTAGCAGCTGTAAGCCAGGAACCATAGACAAAAATAAAATACAGGGTGTCCCCCAAAAATGTATACACACACTTTGAATAATTATAAAGGCAGTGTTATTAAAATACATTTCATTTTCAAAATTGATCTATTAGCTCTTAAAGTGTGTATACATTTTTGGGTCACCCTATTTTTTTTAATAAAGCACAGTATTGCACTTGAAAATTCGTATTTATAGGGAACATAATTTCAAGGTGTGGATGATAATCTGAGTTCATGTATCCCTCTTAAGAGTTGTCCACTCTAATGAAGCTTCTATGTATGAAGAGAAATAACAGAGACTTTTTCTGAGGTGCAGGTCACTGAGATGCCTTAAACATGCCAGGCCAGTATCTACTTCCATAAATCCATGAGACTGGATTAGAAAAGCAGAGGCAGCTGCTCAGACCTCCCCACATCCTCTGCCTGGGGAATGTCCTCAAATCCACGCTCTGCCCACACTCTGCTCTGTCTTACACAGGCTACATACACTTCCAGGCTTAACTCTCAGACAGACCCTCCCCCTTCACCACAGACTAGAAACATGTCTTTTGGAAAATGTGACCTCATCCCAGGATAACTTGGGTTCATTTATAGCAGAGAGGACTGATGAAGCTGCTGCCAACCTTCAGCCAAGGAGGGAGGGGTGGGAGGAGGGGAACTGGAGCAGAAAGAGGTGGAACTTGCACTACCTATAAATCAATTTTGAAAAGTTTGGAAGGTTTGACTTTAAATCTTTAAATATCTTCTTATCCTTTTACATAGTGATGGGTAGTTAAGAGTCTTGCTATTCAGCCCTAACCGGTTTGGCTCAGCAAATAGAGCATCAGCCTACGGACTCAAGGGTCGGCCTACGGACTCAAGGGCATGTACCTTGGTTGCGGGCACATACCCACTGGGTGTGTGCAGGAAGCAGCTGATCGATGTTTCTCTTTCATCGATGTTTCTAACTCTCTATCCCTCTCCCTTCTTCTCTCTCTCTCTCAATACAATATATGGTTTATTTTGTTTTGTTTTTTAAAAAAGAGTCTTGCTATTCAGAGTGTGATATTCAGACTAGAAGCAGAGGCATCAGCTGGGAACTTGTCAGAAATGCTCATCTCTGGCTCCACCCTAGACCTACTGAATAGAAGCCACATTTTAACGAAACCACAAGGGGATTTATATGCACAGGAAAGTTTGAGGAGCACTGTTTTTAAGGGGTAGGAGTAAGATCTGGAGAAAGCTAAGTCCTGGGGGATATAGCTGAAATCGCCAGTTCTGATCCCTACTCAGGCCCTGGATGAACTCTTGGATCCCTCTCACAGCTCTCTCCTGAGGCCCCTCTTCCTCCAGGGCTATTCCCTTCTCCTGTCCCCTGGGAACAGAATCCGCATCTCTCTTCTACCTGAAGCGAGCATTTGGTCCTCTGGGGGTTTCCTAGAGGTTAATGATGTGGATGTTCAGAAGGAAGAAAGAGGCTGCCACACTGGACCTCACAGGATCTTCCTGTAGGAGAAAAAATTTAAAAGTTGCTAAAGGGTGGGGCAAAAAGGGATGGTGTGGTGTGAGGTCTCTGTTTTGGGATAATTTTAAATTCATCCCCCTTTCAGTAAAAAGACAAACTTTGCCTATGAAGAGCATCTTTCCATCGAAACATGGGAGTGAAGAGAAAGATGAAGGAATAGGAAAATATCCAGCGCTAGAAACCTACTTTCAGCTCTGAAGGTAAGGAAGAGGGGTAGCAGAGATGGAGAAGCAGCTGGGGCAGATCAAAAGTTGGATGAATGGCTCTCATTAATTCCCCACCCCACCTGCAAAAAATAAAAAGAATACAAGGGAGAACATGGAAATTCCCAAGATCACCTCAGCAGTTCCAGATTTAATATACTTGAGTAGCATGCATAATCTTCTACACATAGCCTTAAGGTGTCAGCACAGTGCCTTGTATGTAGCAGACTTCAATCCAGGTCTGGTAATCGCCTTGTTGAAGGCCTACTCTTTTTCCATTACGATGGTGATAAGTTATACTCTCCTGTGTAGAAGAAGGAGCATTTATCAAATTCTTATGGGTTCATTTTTTTTTAACTTCGTTGTGAAGTTAATGGGGTACTCGTGACTTCCCAGGAGGTAAAAGCTTGTCTTAAACAGAGGCAAAGATTGCTGGGATCCACAGGAACTGTAAGAGACACACTCTTGGAGTCTGAGTCAAGGGTTCTGACATTGAATGAGAAGAAATGATCTCAGGAATGTGAGAAACAACTTAGTAACAGAGTGGGAGTGAGAGGAAGAGGGGAGTGGACCTGGAATGGAAACAATGACATGTTTATATCAACTTAAAAGAGCAAGGGAGACTCAATTGCTTTGACTTGTTCAACAATGTGGGAGAAGCTGGGGGGAGAAGGGCCCCGTGCTGTGCTGATGCAGACAGCAAGTTATAGAGGAAATGCAAAAAGGTCAGCAAAATTCAACCTTCACTTGAGCAACAGCTGTTATTTTAACCCTGGGCAAAGGGTCACAGTGTTCTGTCCCTGATAACAAAAGGATGTTGGGAAAAGAGAGAATTTACCACACAACCGATTTCCCCAAAGGCCAGATTTCATTTCAGGGAAACAAACTGGCTTTTGCGGAGGGTCTCTGCAGTGGTGTACTGTGTGGTTTCCTTCGTCTCCTGCTGTCCTATTAGCTTAATGGATTGGGGAAGGAGGCCATTCTTACAGAAGTTCTGCTTTCATAACCACCTGTGGACAAAAAGGGGCCACTTACTAAACCTGGCAAGCTCAGGGGAGGCCTGCATGGCTGGCCTTATAAACTCAGAGGCCAAAATTAACCACATAAAAAGCAAGTCAGGGGTCATGGCCAATAGTCGCATCCTAGGCCTTCGCTTCTTTGACAAAGGTCAATCTTTACCTTAAGTGAGCCTGTCTATTTTTATTATTATTATTATTATTATTATTATTATTATTATTATTTTGCTAAGATAACATCCCTTTAAAATGTCAGAGAAGTAAAAAATAAATGTCAGAGTAACCTCCTTTTCCAGACCCCTCAGGGTACAACTTGCCATCAGAGCATGAAACTCCAGAACCCCTTACTGTTATCTTGTAACCCCAAATACCGTCTCTATGTGCTGTAAATGTTCATTACTAACTATCCTGTACCCACCAATGTAAAAGAAGCATGTGTCTCACTGTTTTACTTTTTTTATCCAATACCAGAGATTTCCCCACTTTTCTTTCTCCCACCCCCTTAAACAACCACAAATGGATTTCATGTAACCCTCCTTACATCTTTTGATTCTCATGTATAAAATAAGCTGCAAAACTGCCATTCTTTGGGGAATTTTCTCAATCTGTTGAGATTTTGCTTCCAGACAACTGTCGTCAGTATGGCTCAAATAAGCTCTTATAAGACTCTTACGCTGGACATTCTTTCATCGACACATCTTTCTGGATTGCCTCCTGGTACCCAAACCTTCTCTCAAACAAAGGCTGGGCGAGAGAGGAAGCCGGGCCAGACAGGCAGTGCCTGCTTCTTGGCAGCTGGTGAGTGCCCTGTGCTTCTGCAGCCCTGCAGGCATGCCTCTGTTATCCATCCCCCCACCTGTGCCACAAAGCGTCATTATCTGCCTCATGCCTGTCTTCCCCCACTGACTGTGTGTCCCTTGAGCAGCAGGTCTGTGTACTCCATACTTTCATAAAGCTGGCGTACATAGTGCATGATTGGAAAATGTATCATGGAAAGACAGTCCCCGTGAGTAAGGGACTCCCTGCACAGCCGTGCTGGACAGGGGTACTCCCAGCGCTTGTTGCATTAGGCAACATCAAAAGCACATCCTTGTTAACCCACACTGGAGAATGGAAAATTGGAAAGGTCACTGGTTTCAGTCATGAAGGCCTTTTCCCTCCCCTGCATCTCCAGCCATAGCGTCATCTTAAAAGAAGCAAAGACCAAGGGAACGAGAAAGCATGAACTGCCAGAATTGGAAAAAGTGACATTTTCCTGTGCATCATTACATCCTCACTTTGTTGCTCTACTCCACCTCCAGGGTCACTCACCGCCACTGTATCTGCCACCCACACCCTTCAGAAGCTCCTGCCACTTATTTCCAATAATACTGGCCTCTTCATTCTGGTAGTAGCTTTCTAGGTGGGAAAGAAAACCTGAATGCCAAATAAGGACCCAGGACAAATACGTTCTCGAACTTTCTTTAGGAAACTTGCAAGAACCCTAACCATGCTCTTTTCATAGTGGACTCTTGTTCACTGACTCCTTTTTCATACTGTGGAAGTGAGGATCTCTGCTGATAATCTGAGGTTGTGTGAAGTCAAGGAGTGCCATCATGAGTCTATATAAATTGCACTGGCAAATCCTAACAGGTATGGTTTCATTTTTAAGAGAAAAGATAAGAAATTTTTATCACGTATGACAGGCTAATACCAGTAAATGAAAAAAATCAAAGGACTTTTGGACTGCTGAGATATTATAAGGCTTTGGCTAAAATCAACAATATTCTTGTAAAATCTGGCTTTATCTATGTCACTTATTAGTAAATTTAAGAATTTCGAGCATTTTGCTTAAAGGCTAATCTACTGCCTGATAAATACCTGGGTTTTGTAACAAATAGCTGAGATTGTTTGCCCTGAAGCAGCTTTTAGAAAAAACAACTTTACTGAAATTCCCTAAAATGTCCTAAAGTTAATGGAAAGAAGTAGCCATTAGAAAAATACAGTATGGAGTACTGTTAATGATGCACAAGGCTAAATCCTAATCTAGGACATCTATTTTTAAATCAGGTTTATGATTTATATGGAAGTTCATTATCTGACTTGTAACTCAGTCAGCAGCCAAAGCTTCCAAGTTTCTGAAAGTTACAAGTGACCACAAAATCTTTTCAAGTTCACATATTAATTTTGTGGGAATTAGAGAGACTATGAATGCCAAATCAGACTTAGAATAATTTCTGGATATTTTTAACAGTCAGTGACTCATAGTTGCAGTTCCCTCTCACTTGCTCTAATTCCTACTGACATTTTTTTTAATAGTTGTCCATGCATTTGGTCTAGTCATCCCTTCTCTCTCTCTCTCTCTCTCTCTCTCTCTCTCTCTCTCTCGTAACAGAATGTGAATGATATATTGTATCTTAGTCACAATGGCCTAATTTAAACTATGATCTCTACTTCTTGAGATGAAGTGTATCCCAAGGAACAAAGCAGAGAATTCACATCAAACTAGACTTTGGTGCTATTTTGTTCCACTGTCTCATAAATGGGTGAATCTAATTATGAAGACGTCACAGAAATAAGAGTGGATGGTACACCATGACTCATCGATTAACATGCTAGAAAGGTAGGGACGAGGAGTACAGTAATGGCAGGGATGCTCACCCTAATGGAGCACGAGGAGCCTGCTTCATCCTGAACTCGGGGCTCTCAGTACCGCCAATGACGCTGTTTCTGACCAAGGGGCATTTATGAAGTGAGACTGAGCTGGAATCCAAAACAAAACTAAAACATCTTTCCTGCTCTCTTTTCTCCTTACTTCCCCCACAATTGCTTGAGAATCCCTGCTCCAGTTTCTTTCCCCTGGGCCTCAGAACAGCAGTCACACAGTATGATGTTTGGGAATTTACTGTGTACTCATCACAACTAAGGGAGAACTGATGTCCTTTAAGAACATACATTCCATTGCAAGGTTGATGCCAGGAGCTTATGGTTGGATTTTATTTAGTGCAATAGGTTCTATGTTTTTACTTTGATAAAATTCTGGTGATAAGGTGAAAGTGAGGACAACGGCGCAAGGAAAAATCAGGAATTACAAAGACCAGCAGCAGGATGATGGGAACGAATATACGTATAACCACAAAATTCAAAGACAGTGTTAGGGACAGAAATCGAATAGTGGGGACCAGCTATAATTATAAGGAATACTAATCATGTTCTGTTAACCATGATTGTTTTGTTCTGATTAAAGAAGGCACATTCTAACCTGGCTGGGAGTTGCACACAGACCTGGGCGCTCACCTGGAAATGTGGCCCATCCTCCCCATCCGGGAGCTGCCTATTATCAAGGAAAGATTAACAACCTGTTGCAGAAACCAGAGCCAAGCCCAACCCTTTGAAGACCTCCCCAGCTCTTTGCATACTCACAGGCCTTTGCAAATCTCCAGCCCCCATTACCTGTAAACTGCCCATTTGGCATTCCCTTTTGCCTACTTCCCCATGTAATCTCTGTCCTTCTACCCAATATAAGCAGCTGGCTTATGGTGGGGGCAGAGCAGATTTTTGTGGATGACCTGCTGCTCTCCCATACTGTTAGCAGTATTGGAATAAACATCCATATATGATTCAACCTTGTCTCTGCTGAACTGGCTCAAGTAGTGCCAGGCAGCCTGGACCCTTTGATTGCCTGGTTACAACATAACTAGGTCATCTAGTTTGTGTAACTTCTCCTTCTATACTGCTGCACAATCTAAACAATACTAAGTCTTACAGAGTTTAATTCTGTAATGTCCTGTCAACCATTTCTTATTCTCCATCCCCTGCCAATGCCATGTTTAAGGCTACCAGTATCTCTTAGTCTTGCTTTCTCTCTAGTCATTAAGCAAGCTGGTGCCAGTTACCATGTATTCTTCCCCAAAGAAAAAATTAAGGGTTCTTCATTAACTTCAGAAGAAACACAATATAATGGAAAGGAAAGAACACATGTTAGGATCCATGCAAGCCTGGATTAGGATCCTAGTACATTGCCAATAGGCCTCAGGCAAGTTCCTTAGTCTGTCTAGGCTTCAGTTTTTCCTTTAGTGAAATAGAGAAAACAACAACTATTTGTGAGAATCACATGAGAAAAAAACATGTCAAATGCCTGGCATAAATGAGGTACTCAATAAATAAATGACAGATGGGCTTTCTTCCTCCTTAAGGTCTGCCATGATATGCCAGTTTACCTTTCCAATCTCAGCATGCCTCTACTCTTCAATGTGCACCAATATCACCCCAATGCATTTAATTTAAAAAAAAAGGAGGAAAAAAGAGAGGGTGGAGCTGACAGGTTCAAGCAGGGAGATGCTTTGTAACTTGATATAAATGCAATTAATGCCAGCCTTTGTGCATTCACATATGTATTTATTTATTTAACCTATTTTTATTAAGACTCAGGGTGTGCCAGGCACTCTGACAGGCAGAGGGTGCAGAGCAAAGCCTGGCACAACCTCAAGCTTCATTGAGGTGACCATTTGAATGTGTATAGTATTTACAAAAACAAAGATGCCCACATTTTATTTTTTAATATTTTTATTGATTTTTAGAAAGTGAGAAAGGGAGAGAGAAAAACAAACAAACATACATACAAGACGGAAATGTCAATTTGCTGCCTCCTGCATGCCCCCTGGTGGGGATCAAGCCCACAACCAGGCATGTGCCCTGACCTGGAATCAAACCAGCAACCTCGGTGCACGGGACAATGACCAATCAACGGAGCCACACCAGCTAGGGCATGTGCCCACGTTTTAAAAAGATAAAATTTGACTCATTCTGTATAGTTTTGTGAATCCCCCTCCCCCGCCCCCCACCAAATTAACACGGTATCTTGAGCATGTTCCTGGCTGGGGAAAGTAACAGGATGACCTGTCAGAGGACCTAAGATAAGCCTTCCTGATCTATGCTGGCCAGGCTTCAGATACAGAGCAAATTCCAATGTAATGAAGGCTCATTAGGCACAAACAGAAGACCGAGCTGTTTAGCAAATTCCATCTTCATCTGTGCTCTTGGTTTCTGGTAGACTGGCTCCCTGGGATTGGAGGACTCCATGCCTGAAAACCCCTTGTGCCAGAATGCAGAGTGCCCATGGACCCCACTAAGAAATTAAGTATCTCCCAGAATCAGTGCAGGCAATGTCAGTATTTCAGAGACTGCCTGGTTGTCCACTAAATCTGCTTTCACCCTGGGAACAAAGCTAGAGCATATTTTCCAGCCCCTTTGCATTAACTTAGGCTGCAAGACTGAGTTAAATAATACAATATGAGTGCAGGTGATATGCCATTTCCAGGCCTGGCCCATAACAACCTCTCCTGTAATCCTGCTCTCTCTCTTTCAATCTCTCTCTCTCTCTCTCTCTCTCTCTCTCTCTCTCTCTCTCCTTGTCTACCAATTACATTGTCAATACCAAGGATGACTTTGGAAGCCATTTATTGAAGATGCCAGAGGAGCAATACTCCCCATCACCACTTAGACTTTATACAAAAAATAAAATTTTATTGTTTCAAGCCACTGAGATTTAGGAATTTCTCTTTTATAACAGCCAGAGTTATATTAGTTAATAAAGAACAAATATGTTTTGATTTTATTTTATTTTTATCTGCTCCTATGAAATTCTAACTGAAGGCTCGCTCTCACCAGCCAAATCCTGTTAGTTAATAAAGAACAAATATGTTTTTTAATTTTATTTTTACCTGCTCCTATGGAATTCTAACTGAAGGCTCGCTCTCACCAGCCAAATCCTTGGTCAACATAGGATTCAAAAAGAAACATTACATTTTGTTTATTTTGCCATTTCCCTAATCTATCTATCTATCTATCTATCTATCTATCTATCTATCTATCCCTAATATGCAAATAGACCAAACGGTGGAACAACTGAACAACTGAACAACCAGTCACTATGACATGCACTGACCACCAGGGGGTGCACACAGAACATGGCGGGCATCAGCAGCAGGTGGCAGAGCGTGGAACATGGAGGGCGCCAGTCGCGGCGGGATGGCAGAGCAGGTGAGTGGGTGTGCCAGACCAAGGCTGGGCGCCAGTCACTGTCATCGGGGCGAGCCTCTGGTGGTTACTGAAAATTCTTTGCTCCTGCACACCACGGTCCCACCTGGCACTCGCACCTGCTGCCAATGCCGGCCCTGCTCACACCCGCTGGCCCCGATCACCCCTCAGGGCTTCTCTACCTCCCGCCAGTCGCGGCAGGATGGCAGAGCAGGTGAGTGGGCGTGCCAGACCAAGGCTGGGCACCAGTCACTGTCATCGGGGCAAACCTCTGGTTGTTACTGAAAATTCTTTGCTCCTGCACACAGCGGTCCTGCCTGGCACTTGCACCTGCTGCCAACGCAGGCCCTGCTCACACCCACTGGCCCCGATCGCCCCTCAGGGCTTCTCTACCTCCCCCTTCTCCTGAGGGGCGATCGGGGCAGAAGCCACTGCTCACACCGGCTGAGGGCACCGGCCCCACTTGCACCCACTGCTGGCACCAGCCCCAATTGCTCTGTGCCATCAGTGGGTGCAAGCGAGGCCAGTGCTGTCAGCGTGTAGTAGTGGTGGCGGTGGAAGCGGGGCTTCCACCAGAGAGGGGACTGGAGGCCGTGGTGGGAGGGGCCAGGTAGGGGTGTGGAGACCCGCCCCTGTGCCCACCTCAGCCTCCTGGCCCACAGTTCCTTTCAAGGTGCACAAATTCTTGCACTGGACCCCTAATTTTATATAAAATGCCCCAATAATATTTGGTCATCATATCTGCCTTTGTCACCAAGATCTGAGAAAGCCTTTCTGGGCTACTGCCTAGCTTCCTATGTGGTATTCCATCAATATGTTCTACAATCTATAATCTATACAACTTTATGAAACAAATCTGGTAGTGAAATTCCTCTGCTCAAAATCATTCAAGACATCATCTACAGCACAAATTTCTATTGTTCCATTCAAGCTCATGCTGGATCAGACTCCAACCTACATCTCTAGCCTTGTCTATTCAGAACCCTTCCCTGTGGTTTATTTTGCTCACGCTGTTCCTCCCATCTAAATGTCTTCTGACTGCCTTCCCCTCCTACCATTCAAGATCCAGTTCAAAGGTCACTGGCTAAACAGTAATTCTCTCCACATATAGTTTACCTTTCCATTTAACTGTCATTTGTATATGTTTGTAGATGTCTCCACTATCAGATTCTTAGCTTTTTGTAGACATGATTTGAATTGAATCTATCTTCTTATCCAGAGCAATTCCTGACATACGGCATTTAAGAATTACTTATTGAATAAAAAGAAATGAGGTGGTGGGGGGAGGAGGAGGAGGAATGTAAATTACTGTGAAATCCTCTTCTAGGATCTACAATGTAGGACCTTGAGATCGATGTTTCTTGTATAGAAGCAAAGAGACAAATCCTTAGTGTTCTTTTTACTGTTCATTTTCTTTTGGATAAGTTATAATTTTGTGTTATTCTCTAATATTTAATATGAATTTAAATAGGATGCTGACACGTTTACTTTCTAAACATCTTGCCTATGATTCTTCCCGCCCATAAGGACCTGGTAAAAAGTTTTTTT
>NW_005370529.1:987297-989060 GCF_000412655.1 Myotis brandtii
GAGTAGAATATAATATATAATTTATAAGACTTTTTATAAAAGTTACAAACTTTTTTTTAAAGACCAGATTTAAACCTCTATTATGACTATAAACTATTGCTATGTAGACCATCCCATGCCCAGTGGTGTCCGGAGAAACCATGGAAAAAATGTTTCATATTAATGAGGTCAGTATTTTCATAGGTGGCACTTTAAATAGTTCCAACAAAAAATCCATTCTCTCGTATATTTATCCAAGACAGCCTCACCCATCAGTGCCTTCCACATAGTAGCAGCTCAACAAATATTTGGGGAATTAAGGAATGAATGTCAGCTTCCATGTGGTTTGGCCCCAGAACCTAGAGTACCTTTTGGAGAAAGTATACCAAGAAGAACAAGAAAGTCTATGATGACACACTTCTGGGACATTGCTAAGACTTTGGTTTCCAATAAAAGGTCATTGTTACCTTCAACATGGGGCCTAATTAGCTCACCAACCTCACTGAGTTGGCATCCTTTGACTTTTCACCGATTTCAGGGCTAGAAAAAATTGTGAAATCACAATCCCTGGAAAACCTTTCTTAGTTTCAAGGTAGATATTATGTTTTATGAGGCATCTCAAGCTCCTTCTATAAGTAAATTTCCTCAACTAAACACCAACCACACAGTACTTTTCTGTAAAATTTATGTGTTCACCTTTCCTCCTTTTCCAGTCCTCCTTACAGTCTCTCCCTCTCTCTTCAGCCACTGAAGTATTCCAACATTCCAGGGTCTAGTAGAAGTACAGCCAATAAAGAAGGTAGTTAAAAACAGCCAGTTAAATAGAAGGAAATCTAGCAAGAGTGAGGGAAAAGAAAACTAGAGAAGGAAAGACTCCAAGGTATAATGTCATGAGAGGGAAATACTGCTGGGAGCTCAAGAAAGCTGAAGGCAGATAACTAACCATTGGCCCTAGCAAAAAGTAGACCACTGGGGACATTTATGAGCAGCTGTTCAGTGAGTGATATAGGTGGAAATCCGATTAGCGTGAGTTGTGGAGAAAATGTGGGAGAAAATGGGTAGAGACAGCAAGTACAGGTAAGTTTTTAAAGTTGTGATAATGGAGGAAAGTGAAGTCAAAGGTGGTTTATTTGTTTTAAAATGGATGCATTAAGGTAGGTTTGTGAGCTACTGGCAATCATCCAGTAGCTACAGAGAAATGGATGATTTAGGAGAAATAAAAAAGATAATTGCAAACATGAAATCTTTTGGAAGACTAGGAGAGATAGGCTACATCCAGGGTATGAGTCAAAAATCTTGACATCATATTGATTTCACATAGATTTTTTAATTTCATATTATTATCATTATTATTATCATTGAGATAGGAGGAAAAGCAGCAGTATCTATCTACCTACAGAAGCTAATGGGTTGGTGGAATTGATGACCAGATGAGATTTTTCTCATTGGATGATAATCTCATTTGCGTAAAAGTCATGCATGGGTCATTAAAAGATACTGGAGGGGTCCAGCCAGTGTTGCTCAGTGGTTGAGCATCGACCTATGAACCAGGAGGTCGGGGTTCAATTCCCGACCAGGGCATAAGCCTGAGTTGCGGGATCCATTCCCAGTGTGGGGTGTGCAGGAGGCAGCCAACCAATGATTCTCTCTCATCATTGATGTTTCTATCTCTCCCTTTCCCTTACTCTCTGAAATCAATAAAAATATATATTTTTAAAAAAGAGCCCTAACTGGTTTGGCTCAGTGGATAGAGCGTCGGCCTGCAGACGGAAGGGGCCCCAGGT
>NW_005370529.1:989363-991748 GCF_000412655.1 Myotis brandtii
GGCCTTCCCGCTGTAGTTTGACAGTCTGTTCGATGCTGCTCTGCCTCTGTATCTATTTTTGTTCATCAGTTTATAATGGTCTTTATTATCCATAAATGAGTGAGATCATGCGGTATTTTTCTTTCATTGACTGGCTTATTTCACTTAGCATAATGCTCTCCAGTTCCATCCATGCTGTTGCAAATGGTAAGAATTTTTAAAAAAGATACAGAAGGGATTCTAGAAAGTATTTGTTTGACTTTCTTGTCTTGCATTCAGGGGGACAGTTCTAGGAATGTGTTTCTACAGTTAAAAAAATCCAATGTGTCCTCTGAAAGACTATCCTGGGACTTCTCTTATCCAGGCTGCCTCTCCTTTTCTTCTGCAAAATCAAGAGCTGTAATCAGGAGTACCCCATCCAAGGAGGGAGTGCCCCACAGTTACAGCAAAGAAAGCTTATAGGACAATAAATCTGGACTGTCTATATAACTAGTTCCACTTCTAACATGAAACACTCTTGTTTCTCACAAGCCATGTTAACAGCTAGTCTTCTCAAAAAGTTATCTTTAGTAAAAACACATTGTGTGCCTGAAGCAGGAATTTCCATTACCTCAAACTTGCCTCAGATTCCCACCTCCTGCTGCAGCCTCATGTTTCACGCTTACGTGAGGCCCTCACTTCATTAACTGCTGCTAATTGAGTCCAAAATGTCCTTCTCTAAGCTGACCAGAGCAAAGCAACATAATCCTATAACACATAGACTGCTCGAGGTCTTTTTAAATGATTTAAAGGCACAATAAATTAAATCAAGGAAAATAATTTATTAGAGAAATTTCAGAAAGTAAAACAGTCTTGGCTCTAATTCTGGACTCCAGCACATTTTCACTAGCTTCCAAGAGATCCATCACATCTGAAGTACCTAATTTCCCCAGTAAATACCAACATATTCCAGGATGATGTTTGTACTAAAATTGATGAACTAAAGCAAAGTCTTATGAGATTGGCTTTAGCTATCATGGTTTGTTTTAGACATTCAGATAGTATCCAAAAGTTTACTAGGTAAATGCTGAAATAAAGCTCCTTCAAAAGGCTTATATCATCTTTGTAATCTTCTATTGCAAACCACAATAAATAGTTTTTTTTTCATGCCAGTCCCTAAAAGGAATATATCACCTAAAATAAACATTAAATTAAACTTAAAATACTCAGTATGTCCTTTCCTGGAAAATCAGTTAAGTCTGTTTGCCATTTTAGGAACACAGATATTCAGTCTACTTCTATAATTCCTAACTAACCCCTCATGACATTAATCAATGAGCAAATATTGGTTGATACCTACTATAAATTTTAATATAAAATTTAAAAAGAATAATTTTATATTCCAAATATTTTAGTGAGAATTTTAAAAACACTATTGGGCTCATGCACTATTTTCCATTCCAGGAAAGATCATAGTCACTGTCTTGTATTATTCATGGGTTTTTGTAGGCATATATAAAAAGAAATCATATATAGCAATAAAAAATAACACCTCATTAAAATTGACAAAATACATGAACAATTAATAACACTTTAAAAGATTTTCATATTGATAACCAAAAATGCATATTAAGACGTGTTTTTTTATCCATCAAATTGTCATAGCTTCCCTTTTTTTAAAATATATTTTTACTAGAGGCCCAGTGCACGAAAATTCATGCACTCAGGTTGGGGTGGGCGGGTCCCTCAGCCCAGCCTGTGCCCTCTCGCAGACCAGGAGCCCTCAGGGGATGTTTGACAGACGGCCTTTGCAGGAGATGACCCTCAGGCCAATCTGAGGGCGGTGCTGGCCAGTGAGCAGCCAGCCCCAACCCCCAATTGCCCCTCCACCACCACTGGTTGCTGCCATCCTTCACCCCCAGATCACCGACCCCCCTCCCTTTTGCCCGCTGTCACTCGTCTTGGCTGGCTTGGTGCCACCCCCTTGCCAGCCCCGCCCCCCGCCGACAGGTCGTTCAGCTGTTTGGTCAATTTGCATATTAGACTTCTTTATATAGGACTGATTTCAGACAGAAAGGGAGAGAGAGAGAGAGAGAGAGAGAGAGAGAGAGAGAGAGAGAGAAACATCAATGTTGAGAGAGAATCATTGACTGACTGCCTTCTGCAAGCCCCACAACCGGGGCATGTGCCCTGACCAGGAATCGAACTGTGACCTCCAAGTTCATAGGTCAATGCTCAACTACTGAGCCATGCCAACCGGGCTGTCATAGCTTCCTTGATTTACGTAAAATCTAGAATCTGGCCATGCTTCTAGGAAACAGATTCTCAGCTACTGCTATTTAGTGGAGTAAGTGGTACTGACTTTCTTTTTTTTTTTTAATTAAATCTTTATTGTTCAGATTATTACATTGGTTCCTCTTTTTTCCC
>NW_005370529.1:992294-1011124 GCF_000412655.1 Myotis brandtii
TCTTGCTATTCATCACTTTGAATATTTCTTGCCACTCTCTTCTGGCCTGCATGGTTTCGTTGAGAAATCAGCTGACAGTCGTATGGGTACTTCCTTGTAGGTACTGACTTTCTAAAGGACAATTTGGCAATATATACCAAATATTCAAAAGTGCACATACAATTTGATCCAACAATTCTCTGTTAGGAATGTACTTTACGGAAATGATAAGCAATGGATATTTAAATATAATAATGAGCCCCAAGCAATATTTATGAGACTGCAAGACTGTACAAAGGTCAAATAACTAAAGCAGTTATTTGTTAAATAGATTATATATATTCATATACAGGCATACCTCAGAGATACTGCAAGTTTCATTCCAGACCACTACAATAAAAGTGATGATCGATCACATTAAAGTGAGTCACAGGAATTTTTTGGATTCCCAGTGATTATTAAAGTTATGTTACACTATAATGCAGTCTATTATGTGTGTAATAGTATTATGTCTGAAAAAAACAATGTACATGCCTTAATTTAAAAATACTTTATTGCTAAAAATACTAACCATCATCTGAGCCTTCAGCAACTTGTAAACTTTTTGCTAGTGGACGGTCTTACCTTTAATTTTTTGTTTTGTTTTGTTTTGTTAATCCTCACCCAAGGATATTTTTTCCATTGATTTTTAGAGAGAGTGGAAGGGAGGGGCACAGACAGAGAGAAAGAAACATTGATATGAAAGAGACACATATTGGTTGCCTCCCACAAGTGCCCTGACCTAGGCCGGGGATGGAGCCTGCAACCGAGGTACGTGCCCTTGATCAAGAATTGAACCTGTGATCCTTAGTCTGTGGGCCGACACTCCAAACATTGAACCAAACCAGCTAGGGCCTTACCTTTCATTTGTAAGAAATGTAATATCTGTGAAGCAAAAGGGATGCCTTTAATAGTTACACTATAGCCATTTAAAAATAAAGGTGTCATTTTATATTTCTTAATTAATAAAAGCCATAAGAAAACGTGTATAATATGATTCAAATATTGCATATATATATATATATATATATATGATATATATGAGTATTTGAAATGGTTTATATTAAAGTGTTTTGAATGGTTAGGTCTGGGTGATGATGTTGACTATTAATTACTTATTTGTCTCCTTTGTACTCTGTATTTTGTAAATTATCTACATTGAACATATATTAGTCCGTAAAAAGTAAATATTATCCTTAAATCATTATTGCAACATCACATATCAGAGTTACTATCTTCCTGTATTATTTTCAAACTTCATTTATGTCACTGTGAAAATAGCAAAAACAAAATTACTTGACATATACAGAGACAATGCAAATAGTAACACTGTGAAAACACTATCAGAATTTGGCACTAATGAACAGACCGATCTAATTTGGAGCTGTGAAAAGATTGCAGTTGATGGTAAACAGTTTTTGTCAAATGAGTGCAAACTGTTACTAATAAACTTGCACTATATTTTGTGTATATTATACTTCAATCAAGATTAAAAATAACTCTGGCCATTGACCCCTGACTTGCTTTTTATAGACTGAAGGCAGAGCTGGAAGAAAACCCAAGAGGTCATTAACTCCAGTGGCTCATCTCACTCCTTCAGTGCTACCGATAAGAAATTCCACAGTGGCTGGAATGTCCTTCCTGCTGGACAGCCCTGATAAAACCTTATTTCTCACAATGAACCACAATCTGCCTCTTTTCAACTTCTGGGCAAGTCTGAGCTAATCAGCTACAGGCACACATGAGCATCAATGGTAAGAAGATCATCAATCAGTAAGGCCTAGAATGCATTCTGTCATTTGACCTGGAAACAGTGGTTTCCCCAACAGCCCTGGTGAGCATGACTGAAGGACGATGACAGCAGTGTGTCCAGAAACTGCAGTGCGGTCTACAAAAGTAGGACAAATGCAAAAAGTAGGGCCAGGATTTCTAAGGCTCAGATGATGGCAAACTGAATTTCTTTTTCAGAGCTGGTGGTAAAGTGGTATATGGATGTCCAATACATGCGGGCTGAAAGAAGAGATGCTGGCAATAATGGAAGCAGACAGTCCAAGGGTAGCCAGAGTTTGGCTCTTTTTGACCTAAGGCCATACCGCAAATGAACTACAAGTAAGACTGGTGAAATCATGTCTGCAGCTGTATGACTTTGCCTGAATTTTTAAAATTATAAACAAGACTTACAAACAATACTTTTAAGAGCAGTTCACTTTTTGCAGGTCAACTATTGAAGCAGCTCATACAGTGAATGATTTATTATTAAATTAAGAAATATTACTGCACAAACAAAAGACAAGACAAAGACAAGACAAAGACACTTAACCTATAAGTTAGGACACTTGGAATTTAAACTTCAGTCTTCATAACTAAATCATTCAATCTTATACTGTTGAAATTTATTCATTAGTAATGTGTAATTGGATCACTTATTTTTTTCACATTATAATATTTTTTTGTTTTTTTAATCAGTTTACATTGAATATTATTTTGCATTAGTTTCAGGTGTACAGCATAGTGGTTAGACAATCCTATACTTTATAAAGTATTCCCCCTGGTATTTCCAATACCCAATAGGACCACTTAATCTTTTTTTTTTAATCCTCACCCAAGGATTTGTTTTTATTTTTATTTATTTATTTTTTAGAGAAAAAAAGAGAGAAAATTCTAGATGTAAAAGAGAAACATTAACCAGTTGCCTCCCATATGAACCCAACTGGGGATTAAACATGCAACCTAGGTATGTGCCCTGACCAGGGATGGAACCTGCAACTTTTTTGTGTACCGGATGGTGCTCCAAGCAATTGAGCCACCCAGCCATGGCTGGACCACTTAATCTTAAACTCACATTAATTCCAATGAGTCTGAATCTAAATCCAAAACATTGTGATTCTAAATTTATAGTCTTATCTGAAAAACTATGTAATGAAAAATATGTCTCCTAACTTTTTAAAACAGCGTGTAATTCCCATATTTACAAAAGCTGTATTTGCATGAAAATTATAGAACCAATCCTACCTCATTACAGCCACAAGAGGAAGGTAAAAAGAAAGGGTATGTGCACAATGAACATAGCTTGTTGTCTCCTAAACCAAATACTTCTTTTGATTTTCAACCATTGATTTCATGTCTCTGTATCTCACTTCTTTATGCATCCTCTTAGACCCCTCTCATGCATTATAAAAATAAAATTAACAATGGAAAGATTTGAAGGCATTCTTCCAAGCTGCAGGGCTCAGGGAAAGCTTCCTGAAAGATACAGCACTGGAAAAGGCATTGAAAAGGGGGTAGGATTGGACATGAGGAGATAAGGGAAAGGTACGCAGGGTATCTGAAAAGGATGATTGGAAGACCTTGCTGAAAGATAGGATGGGTCACAGAGTCGGACCCTGAAAGCCTTGAATTCCAGGCTAAGGCAGTCAGAATCTTTATGCTACCCAGAAATCATTACAGATTTTATAGTAGAGGAACAGCATGACTGGATCTGTACTTTAGAATGACATAAATTTCCCAAAGCTTAAGTATTTCTTCTGAAGATGTATCAACTACCTTTCAGAGAAAATCCTCCAGGGAAATTAAACATAGCTTTGTCCTGTACTGCTCATGGTAACATAAACTGTTACTCCACAAGGCATTAGATACGAATTGAGAAGATTTTATTTCATCTATTCAGTTAATATAGCTTGGACAACTTCAGGTTTGTTTACTCTTGGCTCAATCAACTTTCCCTGTCAACAGTAGTGGCTTCCAGCCATTTTAAGTTTTAAGATGATAAAAAAGGGGTATATATGTTAAAACTGAAGCAATTAAGAACAAATGTCCTTAATTTTGAGATATTTATGTGCTTTGGCAGGAGTACACTGGATCTCAAGAGCCAAGTGCTCCCTGCTTCCTGGAATCTTGACAAGAAAGAGAAAGTGTTCGACCATAAGCTCTGAAAAGCCAAAACACTCCCTGAAGTAGCTTTCTGGCTCTAGGAAATGGAATGCTGGGAAATTCTTAAAGAGAGTCAAGTGGTACCCTAATCACACAAAGCCCCAGCAAAAGGGAGTACCTTCTTACTGATCCGAACATTCTCCCTTTCCCATTCTACCTTGGGACCCAGCAGAATGAATGTAAGTCGATCCAGGTTGGTGACTCCTGTCTATGGTCCTAGAATCATATAAAGCCAAATATTCTATAAGGCCTGATAATCCACATTTCTGGCCTTATTTATATGAGAAAAAGGCAATTCATGGAGGAAGCATGACCTGTGCAAGGCTGCACTGGCTATTGGGTGCAAGCACAGATGTCAGTCAGTAAGGAGGTCTGTTGAGTGGAGATAAGAATACACCTTTGTTATTAACAGTGCAAAGAGTTTTGACATTAACTCAGTAATGCTTCATTTGATCAACAATTTAGAATACCTCAAAGGAACTTGGAAGACAAGCAAGTTAAACTCTCCTTGGGCTTACTTACTTATTTTTGGAGAAAGGATTTCTCATTCCGGATAGTGGCTTAAAATACATCACCATGTACCTCAGAGTGGCACTAAAAATTTCTATGCATCCCATGTCTAATGTTGGATCATTAATTAAGAATTTATATCTGAAATAAATAAGTAATAAAAAGAGGAGAAACAAATAAGGGGTAGGAAAACTTTCTTGACTGTTTTTAGCTCTGGTTGATTCTGACTCAGTCCACTGGCATGCATGATTCAACAATTTTTGTCAGACATGAATTCCAGCCCAGTGCCCTCCATTGGGCATGTTCTCATTCCTCAGCCTGACAGCAGAACTGGTCTCCTAGCAACAGTGAGAATTTTCTCTGCCTACTCATCTGTAGCAACTGGCTCTTTTTCAGGGTTGTCTTTCTCTTATCTTCTGTCCAGACAAACCCATGTTGTCTAGCACAGAAAACATTGACTGTCACTCACCTAGGGTGTGGATCAGTAAGTAGGCACTCTCCCATTGCAGGTCACCTCTGATGACCTCATCATGTGAAAGGGGGATGATAAATATTCTGCTCACAGTGTTCTTGTAAGGCACAAAAGAAAGAGGCTGACAGGCGTGGTTCAGTGGTTGGGCATCAACCTATGAACCAAGGGGTCACAGTTCGATTCCTGGTCAGGTCACATGCCCTGATTTAGGACTCAATCCCCAATGTGCATTTGCATGCACAGTGGTTGGAGGTGTGGGCCTTGGTGCCCAAATGCCCACCATGATCCTGTTGTACCTTAGTCACGCACTAGCTACGTGACCATGAACATGAACTTAACCTCTCTGTGTCTCAATAATCCACATTTGTAAAGTAAGGACATAATAGTGTCTACAACAAAGAAGTATTGTGAGAACTGAGTTAATGCATATAAGCACAAATGAACAACAAATAAATTTGATTTTTATTTTTAAAATAATACAATTTGGCAGCATCCCTTTGGATATATATCCACAGCATATAACACCTTATTTCCTTAATAACTGATCTTCTTGAGATTGAGAGCCCACTACGTCCCCAAAACACAGAAAGACTGCCCAGTTTGCATCATGCTTTCCACCTTCTTAACTGAGCCTCCACCAACACCACACATGGGGCTAGGGAACTGGTCTACAAAAATGAATAAGACACTGAACCTCCTCTTTCTTAATTCACTGGCTTCAGGTAGTATGTTTTAATGTTAAAAAGCCTTGGCTTACATGGGGCTAGGAACTGGTCTACAAAAATGATTAAGACATTGAACCTCCTCTTTCTTAATTCACTGACTTCAGGTAGTATGTTTTAATGTTAAAAAGCCTTGGCTTTAAAGCAGATAAATCTGAATTGAAAATACTTTCTATCATTTACTAGCAACATGGCCTAGTGCCCAGTTTTCTCATCTACAGTGGGGAAGGAGGATAGTAATAGCAATTTCAGGGATTTACAGCAGGCCATTCATTTAAATTATATATGAAAAGTACTTAGGATATTGCTTAAACTATAAAAATATTAAATAAATAACTTCACTGTTATTATAATGCAGTCAAGAAAGGCAGATTATACATTACATTTATAGTTAAGGCAGAAAAAACGAATAGTAAGAGAATTCACAGGCAATGATGAGTTTGGAAAGTGGCTGTGCAATCTGTCAGTTAAGAGGGTGGTGTTGAAGCCTGATGGACAAAAAGAAGAGTATGGATAAAACCACAGATCCATAATTGAGCATGGAAAATTCAAGTGAGGCCAATCCTATTTTGATTAGAGCTATAGAATAAGACTTGGGCATAAGCAGCAAGCAATGAGGCTGCAATGTAAACAAGGCTACATTTGTGTAAAGGACCTGGGTGTCATGGTTAAGAGTTTTAATTTTTACCTCATTGTCCTCAGATGATCTTTTTGACAAACCTGGAAAATAATAAGTGAAATTTGATCAATTTTTCTACCCCCACTATAAATGGTCTCTACAAAACTTGAAGGGAAAATCATTAAAAAACAAACAAACAAACAAACAAAAACAACACTTATCCAGAACGTGTCTGTGATGAGAAATAAGGGAGCATGAAATGAAAATAATGGCCTTCCCCTCTGTTGGATTTACATACACCTTCTAGAACCTCTTAATTAAAAAAAAAGCAACATGCTGATGTTTCATTCCTACACAGATAATAATTTACTTCAAAAGAAGTTCAGGGTTTAAATTACAGTGACATTTACACCCAATTACACAAATGCTTACAAGTCAATCCAAGCAAACAACAGGATGTCTGTGCCTCAGTTTCTTGAGTTTCCTCCATAACAGGAAAAGCATATACGTTCCTGTCTTTTTCATAGAGCTATGGAAATTATCAAATAGTCTAATAAATATAAATCAAACTGTAAACTATAAAGCATTTATATGTGTGTGACATCTCTTATTATTATTTTAAGTTCATGTATGTAAATCACTTTGACACACGACAGACTACAAATAAATAGAGATTATAGTAAGTATTGTACATTCAAATAAAAGTCTAAGATTTTATTATCTGATTTTTCTTACTTTGAATTATAACAATATGTAAAAACATAGCTTCATATTACCACTGACCCCACAATAAATGGCTTCCTACATTTAGTTGTATGTTACATCTTTAAAAACCTGACATTGAATATAAATGGAAAGAAAAAGAATGATTTGAAAAAGAAAAAAGGGCCTTCAAATTTTTTCAGGGGAATGACTCTGATTCCTAAAGTGAACTACCATCCAGTTTAACTTTTCTCTTCAGTCCTGAGAGAACCAGGGACTTTGGAATCCCATCATTCTAGTCTAGAGGAGAGGCACTCAGGTACACCCACTAGCACTGTTTCTATGCCTGCCCTGGGTATTACCACACTGCATTGCATTATGTGTACTCTAAACCAACTCTACATTAGAATTTAAACAAATTATAATATGAACTGCAAAAAAATCAAAGTGATTCAGAGTCAATGATAGGACCAGGATTATAGGAAAGACAATATTACAATACCTGGCTACTAATTCCAATAAAATGTTAATTCATGGGGTACAATATGTTCTGAATTGCTAAAGGGTTTGAGACATGAGACTCAACGCATTCAGCTTGAAGAGGCTATACAACATTGACGGTGTTGTGGGACAAACCTGGATGCAAGTCCTGAAATTACCTTCTCCTGATCATATGAATATGCGAAAGGTAGTCTTGGTTTCCTCGTCTATAAAGAGAGAATAGCCCCAGCCAGTTTGGTGCCCTTGCTGGTTTGCTCAGTGAATAGAGAGTTGGCCGCAGACTGAAAGATCCCAGATTTGATTCCAGTCAAAGGGCACTTACCTAGGTTGCAGGCTTGATCCCCCACCCAGAACCTCTTGTGGGAGGCAACCAATCAGTATGTCTTTCACATCAATCTTTCTCTCTGTGTGTCTATCCCCTCCCTTCCACTTTCTCTAAAAATCAATGGAAAAATATCCTCAGAATTCTTATGAGGAATAAATGAGTTTATGAAGCATATGGCCTTAGCAGGGTGTTTTGCATAGAATAAATGCTCAAGAAGGAGTAATTACCACTACTAATATAAATAATAAGTGGAAAGGGAGAATCCCTCTCAGGAAGAGATTATCCATACACATTTTTTAAAACAAAAATTGAAATTTTATTGTTTGTGTGTGAGATATAATGCATGAATCCCATAATGCAGAGAATCATGGAACATACATGTATTAACCTAAAGTCATCAAAACCAAGAAACTAACCAAGGTGTCTGGGTCTTTCCCTTATTATAAAATTGATTTTCCTAAAATCTTGAAAACCAAATTATAAAAAGAATTCACAATCTTCCTTCTTCAAGCTAATTGATCCAAGATCACATTTGGCCTGAGAAATGAAAAACATCTTATGTATTTTAAGGTACAGACAGGGAAAGGGATGCTCACAGGGAAGGGCAAACAAACAGCAGGAAACACTAAAGTCATGAGAAGTGTTGGGGAGGAGGTGTGCCTCACCCACATCAAAGGAGCAAAACCCATCCCTTTCTATTTGGGGTGAGGAAAGGACTCGACCCCCTGGGGTGTTCTTTTCCACTAAAAACTACAGTCTGCATAAATCCCCTGGAGACTGGGAAAAAAAATCTGCATGTGCAAAAAGGATCAAACCATTTTCAAAGGATTTTTAAATGGTAATCTTTTAAAGAGAAAATGAGGGGGTAGAAATTACATCTGTCATCAAAGAATCCTCCCTTCTAAAAATGTGTAATTGCAGCACGGCCTGCCCCATCCAGGCATAAAAGCAGCTCTAAATAAAAGTCCTCTCTAAAATTAACTGAGTATAAAAATTCCCCAGGGACCCATAGAAGTCCACTCCATTTTCAAATCATGTACTGTTTCGCCTTCCAGAAACACTTCGGATTAACATCAAACCTTTTCACCCCTTTGCCAATTGCACCCAAGAGCAATGTTGGGCTCCATATAAGAGAACCTTGTTTTGTGACTCCCACTGGGCCTGTAATATGTTCAGACAAAGTAACTAACTAGCTTGTTTAAAAAGTGAACAAATAACCACAAACTTGGCCAGATTTTTAAAATGAGAATTTGAATGTTTTCATTAGAGTAACAAGTAATAGGTTAAGAGTCTATGCCATGTGCTCTGTGCTCACTATTTTGGGGGGGGGGAAATTGTCACAAATCCAAAAGGTGTTTGTCTAAACAACTTGAGTGGTCCATGAGAGGGCAATTTGAAGAGCAGTGACTTCCCTCAGTGATTTAACCCAGGTCAAACAGCTAGTAAAGGGCAGAGTCAGGATTTGTTTGAATCAACCTATGAGGTAAGGACTCCAACAAGTGGACTGGGTACACTGTATATATTGTGGATACTGTGGCTACAGCTACTGTTCATGAATAATTCCTCACAACTTGCTTTCTTTATCTTGCACCAAAACCTCTTCAATGTGTTTATAACTAACAAACTTCATCTTCAAACTAACTTCATCAGAATAGGAAGATGACAAAAATAAGAGGTCTCTGCTACGAGGAAAATGAATGACAATTAACCTAATAATTTTTTAAACCAACTTTTGCCATCATTTAAAACAGCAGTTAAAGAGCATTTAACACCATTTAAAACATAAATAGCCTTGTCTAATTTATTAAGAAAATTTGTCTTCATTTTTTTCCATCTCTTGGACAGAAGACTTACCTTTTTTTAGTCTTAGTCCTAAAGACATATCGGAAAGGGAGGGAAACCCAAAGGTAAAAACTCTATAAAAGCCAAATGTCAACTGAGTAAATGAATAATTATTATTCTGACCAACGGTCTTGAGGTTTTAAAAGCTCAATAAATGTTTTAAAATTAATATATAATAATATCACATATGTAATACCCTTTGTAATACTTATTATAATATTTTTTTAAAAAGAATAAAAAAAAAAGAAATAAAAAAAAAGTTAAAAAAAAATATAATAATATGCCAAATTTATGAAATGTCTTTACTCTATTTCTTTTTCCATTAATGATCCTATATAATAAAAGGGTAATATGCAAATCGACCAAACGGCAGAACGACCGGTTGCTATGACACGCACTGACTACCAGGGGCAGATGCTCAATGTAGGAGCTGCCCCCAGCCTGCAGACCCTGATGGCTGGATAGTGAACGTGGAACTGGCAGCAGGGGGGATGGGGTGGCTGCCAGCAGCCGGGGAAGATGACCCTGATCACAGGCCAGGCCTAGGGACCATACTGTGCACAAATTTTGTGCGTCAGGGCTCTAGTACAATATAAAATAATGCAAAATATACAAGCTGTGGGGACAGGCCTCAGTACTAATCTTTTGAGCTGCAGTCTCCTCAGTCTTGAATGGATTTAATTTCTCTCTTGACTTTTATTGAGATTAAAAAAAAAAAGCACTATGCAGTTTTTGAAGAAAAAAATAGGATTATATTAATCCCAAATGTTAGAGAGCATATGCAGGCTTTGTTTAAGGACCTTTGGAAGATAGACTTTAGATTATTCTCTTTTTTGAAAAAATCTTTATTGTTCAAAGGATTACATATGCCCTCCTCCCCTTTATTTTAAATGCTTATGGTGAAACTCTCTTTTCACAGCTATAACAACTGAGGCCCCAGGAAGAACCGTGACTTTTCTGGGGTCACAGAATGTCCCGGGGAGGAGAGGAAGCTAGAACCCAGAGCTCTTTCTGCTGCACAGGAATTACTCAGGAATCACAGCTGTGTTATCTAATGATGCAATCATTTGTGATGTCTGCTCTTTTCATTGAGAGTTTTTAGTGTAAGCATGATGTTAACCATGAAGGCCAAAATGATGACATACCAATGTTTGTTGATAAAGGCATACTTAAGGATAGCTAACCCCTGAGATGCTATAAATCTCTGGCTATATTATGGTTAAACATGCAAGCTTTTAAATGAGGAACGGTGTTGTCAGCAGAAAAATTACTGATTTCCCAATTGCTTGACTTGTTCAGGCACGTTATCTAACCATTTGCAGCTCCACACAGTCTAATAGATTAAGCACACTCCTTGTAAACAAATGGCTCTTTAGAATTATTACTCTTAGGGGAACTGGCTACATTTCCCCCTGTGGTAGCACATTTTTCACTGTTCAATAACAATTACTTTTAACCCTTTGTTTGAAACAGATTAGAAAACCTAAAGGGAGAAAATACTAATGTTTACGACCAAAATTGACTTTTGAATTATTGTTATATTTAATGTTTGCAAATGCCCCCTTCCATTCATTAACATAGATCATAAAAATCTGATGTACCTTTATTTTGTTAATAAGTTCCTCCTTAATTTAGGTCTCAAATCTAAAAATCCACAGTTTTATATATTACCAGTAATTTTACAAGATTAATACTATGTGTAGTCTGGTTTGTAAATTTTCAGGGTAATACTTTTTAATGGACAAGCAAAGAGAGATGGGAATGTTCTATTGAGTAAAGTATACTAGAAAGATTTAGATACAATTCATTCTTCATTATTGCTGAAGACTGAATGTTTGTGTCCCCTCAAAATTCCTATGTTGAAACCTAATCTCCAATGTGGCAGTATTTGGAGGGGTGACCTTTAGAAGGTGATTAGGTCATGTGGGTGGACCCTCCCAGAATGGAATTAATCCTCTTATAAAAGAGACCCCAGAGATCTCTCTTCGCCTTCTACTATGCAAGGACACGGCAAAAGATGGGCATCCAAGATCCAGGACATGGGTTCTCACCAGGCTCCGCTTCTGTCAGTGTCTTGCTTGACCTTGGAGAAATAAATTTGTTTTTGTTTATAGGCCAGTCTATGGTATTCTGTTATAGCAGCCTGAACAGACAAAGACAATTACCAAAGCTGACCTCACTAAATTCAACCCCAAACCTGTTACTCTATAACTGTATATTTTTATCAATGGCATCACCCAAGTAACAAATGTTGAGGTCATCTTCAACTAGTCATTCTCCAATTTCAAACTAAATCTGTTTGACTCTTAACTTTTCTAATGTGTCTTGGACCCAACTGCCTCCTATTACTCCTCAAACCCAATGTCCTATTTTAGCACCTTATTATCTCTCCATACCCAACCTCTGACCCCACTATCCAGTAGCATGGCAGCTTGTGGGAAAGGTTGGATATGTTAAGGAGCATACGTTTTAACTTGAGTAGCAGTTAGAAATTAGCAGTAGTAAGTAAACTGCCATCCCAAATGATAGTCTGTGCACTTACTCCATCCTGCAAATTCTCACTCATCTATCCAGACCCAGTTAGGTTCACCTCCTCTCATCAAGTCACAGCCTTACAAATGCCAGCATGTAGAGTAAATTCCTTCCTACACATATTTTTCAGCCCTCTAATTTACCTCTATAAAAATACTTTTTAAAAATTCTAACCCTGCTCTTTACACATTTGCATCATTGGTTTTAATATAAAATTATTCAGGAAAAGGTCAATGCCACCAATCTACATTACTCTTCATTTGATGAGGAATTGATTTATAATTCCAAATTCAGTTCTATAAAATTTCATAATGATGCCAGTTTTTGTTGGTTTTTGTTAGTTTTGGATGTTGATGATTCTTGGGTAGGAAATGAGTTCGGGAAAATGGCGCAAGGGAGTAAAGAAAGAAGACAAAGACAAAAATTATCTTAATTACTGTAAATTAAAGGCAGAGGTGACCACCCCACAGTTTCACAGATACCTAATCTGTAAGATGCCTTATTATATTTCACATATTAACAAATATTAGAAATAAAAGCACCTGTCCAAGTTTTTAAAAAGCTTGTAAAAGTAATTGCCTTCTGACTCCTCAACACATGGATTGCACTGTGAAAATTTTTCTTTTCCAAAACATATGTACTAGATTTTCAATTTGACTTAGTTCAAGGTAAATGTAACAGCGATCAAATATAAAATTCCATATGGAACACATGGAAATAATCTTTATTTCAATAGATCTAAAGTCTCACCTGATGATAAGCATAAAAGTTAAAGCCATTTTAGAAGAGGTCTTTAAAATGAATATCCCCTTCACTTTTTTTGAATCACAAAAAAATGTTATTTCCTCAGAAAATTAATACCTCTAATATTACATCTGGATAATCCTGTTGTTGGGTAAAATCTCTTGGCAACACTGGGTGAAATATCTGTACAGGACCACATGAGAAACTTCTGGGATGTCTTGGGAAAAAGGGAGAGAAAGCCAATTATTCATTAAGTTCTCAAAATTTCCATATTTCTTTGCTGACCTGAAAAGTGATACGTGCGAACTAAGTGTGTGCTTCTTTCTACACGACTGATGTGTAAGAAAAACATGTGGGTCTCCCTTGTGACTGGACTGATTATAAACAAAATGAGTCAGAGTTGGAGATGGAAAGATAAGAACTGTGTCTACTTGAGAACTGAAGTATTGGGGTGAAAATTAACACAACATATGAAGCCAATCAGAAGACTGAAAAGAAAGATCCCTGTGCTTGGAGATTTTCTTACTTTTTAAAAAATAAGAAACTGAGGGGAAAAAAGAAACTTTATTAATGAAATTCATTTTTATTAATATGAAAAATTATAGGTAGCATTTTTGCATATACACTGCCAGGAAAACAGCCTCTGGAGTAGGTTCATTCAGGAATGAACCTGGAACATGCAGGGCTTGATCCTCACCTGTATAATCCTTCAATTTGCTACAGTTACACCATCCTGAATACTCAGAGGGTGTGAGTGGTAGGGTGGGAGGTACAAGAACGAGACCTGGATTTGTTCAAAGTCTTCCCCAAGGTCCCCGGGGCTCCACAAACCATGTGCTCTAATCTAACTCTTTGTCTCCTAGGATTTCTGCCACCATCATTCAGACAAAATTACCAAAGAAGGTTCCAACCGAGTGAATCAGATGTTGAAGCTAATGAAAATTACCAAAGTAGTCTTTTGAAACAAGAGCAACACAGGATGAACCCCAAGTTCCCAGGCCAATCTTTTTCCATGGGATCTTGTGCTTCTGCTTTCCAAATCAGAGACAGGACCAGTGGATGGTCTATCCTGACTCTAAAAGGTGCTTACATTATGCTACATCAGTGGTTCTCAACCTTTCTAATGCCGCAACCCTTTAATACAGTTCCTCATGTTGTGGTGACGCCCAACCATAAAATTATTTTTGTTGCTACTTCATAACTGTAATTTTGCTACTGTTATGAATCGTAATGTAAATATCTGATATGCAGGATGTATTTTCATTGTTACAAATTGAACATAAATAAAGCATAGTGATTAATCACAAAAACAATATGTAATTATATATGTGTTTTCCGATGGTCTTAGGCGACCCCTGTGAAAGGGTCGTTCGACCCCCAAAGGGGTCGCGACCCACAGGTTGAGAACCGCTGTGCTACATTATGCCCCATGCCCTCCCTCCCCTCTTCCTGTCTCTGGTCAGTGCAGGGCTAGAGAATTTATAGGAATAAGCCATGGAGACCTTTGAGACATGTGAGGGGAAGCACGTCAGAAGCTGAGAGACAAGTGCTGGCTGTCAGGCTGGGGTTTCCCAACCCCATGGAGTTGTAAGAATCTGGGCAGGACGAGATGGGTGTCCAATTTGTGAGGTCTGTTAAAAAAGACTCAGCTACCACAAAGCTACCACCCTAGTGCAATTGGGGTTTTCAATCCCATATTTAGCTCTAGTGTTGCCCGCTACCTCATCACATTTCGGTCACAGAGTGAAGAAATGATGAATGGGGGCCTGTGTGGGGAAGCTTTCTGGGCCTGGCAAAGTCTCAGTGGTGGGTGAAGGAAAAGGCTTGTGGTCCGGTGTCTGTGCCATGAAGTGGAAAGAATATGAAGTCAATGAGTCCTCTCTGTAGGTAGGTGTATCTAAGGCTTGTGGGTAAGTCTTCAGAATGGCTCCCTCCTTTGTGCCCCAACAGCATCTTTTTATTTCTGTTTGCATCAGGCCAAACGTGTGTCTTACCTTAATAAATATCACTATGCCCTCAAATAGTTGGAAATTTCTTTAGAAGATGCTATTTGTTTCCTTTCCATTCATTTTTCCTGTGGGGGTTTATCAGATAATAGGCACTGAAAGAACATGTTAAGTAAAATACTTACTGAGCCCTGGCCCAGTCACTGAATGGTTTCGGGTCCGATTCCTGATCAAGGGCAAGTACCTGGGTTGCAGGTTCACGCCTGCCCTAAGTCAGGAAGCGTGCAGGAGGCAACCAATTGATGTTTCTCTCTCATATTGATTTTTTTTTCTCGCTCTCCCCCTCCCTCCCTCCCTGTACCTGGGTTGCAGGTTCACGCCTGCCCTAAGTCAGGAAGCGTGCAGGAGGCAACCAATTGGATGTTTCTCTCTCATATTGATTTTTTTTCTCTCTCTCCCCCTCCCTCCCTCCCTTGCACTCTCTAAAAATCAATGGAAAAGATATCCTCAGGTGAAGATTAACAACAACAAAAAAGTACTTATTAAAAACAAAATATTAATCAGGTAAATAGACTAACATTTTATGGATATAATTTTTGCAGTTCTCACTGAGCATATTATAGATTCAAAAACACTGTACCACCTATTACCTTAGGAAATGGACTATACACTCAGAAGAATTCCTCATCAAGCTCTTAAACACCTCCGAGTCTTTACACAGGTTACTCCTCTTCTGTGGAGGGCCCGAACCTGTGTCTTCTGTCTGGGGACCTCTCACTCATTTGAAAGCATAACTTCAATGTCAGCTTCCCAGAGAGGTCTTCCTTGGCTCACCCACAGTAATCTGCTACTGGTCAGCACTCTCATAGTCTTTCTCACATACTATTTTTAATACTGAAATACGTGTCTGCCTGTCCCCTCTCAAAGCTATGAACCTTCAAGATATGGATTCTGTTATGTTTACTATACTAGTATCATGCTAGTTCTATAAATGAATTACATATTAAAGCTAGTTTTCTTTTTTTAATTGAGCAAATGAAGATAAATATCAGCCACAAATAAATTAAAAGGCAGTAGGTAATTTCAAAATTAGGTGTATTGGCTTTAGTATTATTAATTCTGATTTGAGAAAACAAATCTGCCTTCTAGGAAATGTTTGCCAAGAGACAGCATGAAGCTCACATATGCTGACTGCCCTCTTGTCTGGCGTAAAGCATTCAGATTGACGGAGGTGGTTCTCAGAGTCACACTTGCCAGGTGGAAACACAAAGTGAGCACATTTGTTACTTTAACAGGAACTACTCAAGGAACCCATACTCTTAATGTCATGCTTCCCCCAAATTCATAGTTAATGAAATAATATAACAGTCCACCCCAGGCTACTTCCCAGCCTGATGAAGAAAATGAAGAAAGCACTGTTACAACAGGTGCGGAGCAAGTGACCATTTAGCTTAGGGAAAGATGCATCTCAGTGCTTATAAAGGGTGTTTAGCACTATCCTATAAAACTATCCCAGAATGTTTTTTTTAAATATATTGTATTGATTTTTACAGAGAGGAAGGGAGAGGGAGGGATAGAGAGTTAGAAACATCGATGAGAGAGAAACATCGATCAGCTGCCTCCTGCACACCCCCCACTGGGGATGTGCCCACAACCAAGGTACGTGCCCTTGACCAGAATCAAACCTGGGACCTTTCAGTCCGCAGGCCGACTCTCTATCCACTGAGCCAAACCGGTTAGGGACCAGAATGTTGTTTTTTTTAAAAATACTAACCTACAAAAGTTCAAAAGGAAATGTGACAGGAGCCAGACTTTTGACAAATAGGCTACTTGGATCACTGTGGAAAGAATGACGCTGCAGGATGTTTGCAAAGAGTGCACAGTTGGGCAGAGATTCTGACAGAATGCGAGCAAAAGGATGCTGGAAAATCATCTGTTTCTTAGGTTTTGGCATTTCTGTGACATGGGGAAGGTGGGATACCAAGAAGCTGAGATACTAAAGAAAACACCATGGAAAAGGGAAGAGAGCATGGAACCTGAGCTTTGTCTTAGGAACCTCCTGGAATCCAGTTTATACTAACGTGTCATTTAGGATGTGCAGCCAGGTGTTGAACTAAAAATATTTTTCCAGTAGGTCTTAGCCACGCTGTATTTCTATCAAAGAGGAAATGTTTCAGCTGAGATTGTATACGAGGGATATTCGGGGCAAGTTGCTACTAAAATAACACCCATGTTTTATGTCACATCCTAACCATCTCTGTCAGTCTTTGACTAGCAAAACTCTTGGAGGAGACAATGGGCTTAGCAAAATAGCTGGTGCTTAAGGCAAGACATAAAATCTAGAAAATTTTCCCATTACGCCCTGCTGCATCTCGCTTCCATGGCTATTTTTAAAAATAAGAGGAAGGGCAAAGGATTGATGGCACTTTTCCAAAGGCAGAATGCTGTTCTAGTTATCTAACACTAGAGCCCTTCAACCTAACTTATTAAGAGGATTATTCTTTCTGGAAGCCAGGACCTAAACTCTTTAATCTTTCTGGTATGTGCCCTTTTATTATTATTGTTATTAATTTTATTATATTTTTAGTTTTTCTGGTATGTGCTCATTCATTTCAAGCAATAACATTTTCTCTTTTATTTAAGGTAATTAAGTACAAATAATTAGACTTTTACAAAGGGCAAAGAGGACCAGAAGTAGCCAAGGAAAATCACATCTTTCATCTCTACTTCCTTTCTTGTATTTCTTGTTTTTATTCATACTAGTAGAATCACAATCCATCGGTTCCCTAGGCTCTAAGTCTGTGGGTCAGTTCTGATCCCCCTCTTTTACCTTTACTTTCCCCTCCATAAAAAGATACAAATGCCTGCTAATTTCACCATCTTAGTGTCTCATACATGCACTTGTCTTCTTTTTTCCCAGCATGCCCCTCTAAATATTTTTCCTTATTAAAACTTGCCTTACAAGTGTAGGGGGTTAAGTCATGCAGAGAATGAAGGATTACAGGTTTGAGGACTATAAATGATTCTCAACATCAACTTTGAGAAAAAAATATTGAGCCACAACAGCAGAAAACTGCTAAAGAATACTAACATTACACACTAAGATACTATGAGCACACAGTGAAAATAAGTAGAAGACCTCAAAGGCATGGTTGTATGGCCTTTGTTTGCAGTGTTCATAGAACAAGGCTTGAGCACTGCAAAGCTTGACAAGATGGAAAGTTACAGAATAGAGTGATTGCAACCTTTAGTGTAATGCAAATGCCCATATGCCTCTATATAAGTAGATGGCTAGAGACAGGCCATGGGGTTGGTTTGGATAGAAAGGTAAATAAAGATGGGTGGGAAGGACATCATGGGAAGTTCAGAACCACAAGGTAGCTAGTAAGGGCAAAAGCAGATCAAGAAATTTGAGAAGATTAGAGAAAAACTATCAAAGCAGTGTTTTTCCATACTCTCAATGCCATGCTTATAAAATTCACTGAGGTTGGTAGCTGGACAAAATCAAGGACTGTGATAAAACCACAAACCAGAAGCTGAAGTCATCCAGGAAGGTGTACAGAAGAGCAAGAAGATCAGTAAATGGCTCTGGTGAGAAGGTAATAGGGCTTGGGAATTAAAATAAGTGACTGAAGCACAAGGAACATTTGTCTGCTTTGTTTTGTTTTGGTTTAATGTCATTGTCATTAGGATTAACAGTAGATACCTTGGCAATACATGAAAAGCTGGTGGACTTTTTTGTAAAGTTTTGCAAAATTCATCACATGAATCTTCAATTAAAATGGAAGATTAAATGCTATAAGGTAACATTGTTCACTGAAAGATTACAGTGAAGTTATTTAGGTTTCCTTTTATATGATTAAGAAAAAAAAATTACACCAAGAAAAAAAATGGTGTAGCAAAAACCAAGTAATTTAGATTAATTTTTTGAATTTCAGAAGCATTGGTACAGAACAATGGCAACAAC
>NW_005370529.1:1011160-1033682 GCF_000412655.1 Myotis brandtii
TGGAAAGTTAATCTCTATTCTACTGTCTGTAACTGTGGAGCTACATACATTTTATTGCAGAAAATGCTAATGAGCAATCTAATACTGATGCTATTCCTTCTACCCTGGAAAGCAAAATCATGGACCATAGCCTCATGTATGGTCCATGATTCTCAACATCAACTTTGAGAAAAAAAAAATACTGAGCCACAACAGCAGAAAACTGCTAAAGAATACTAACATTACACACTAAGATACTATGAGCACACAGTGAAAATAAGTAGAAGACCTCAAAGGCATGGTTGTATGTCCACATCAATATCCAAATCTGTTATCAGTTGCAAGCAGGAAATCTCAAGCCTAGAGCTTCCCATTTAGTTATCTTCAGCCCTGAAACTAGCCTTGGGATTCTTGCAAAAAGAATTACTTTGGGAAGTTATTTTCCATTTATCTTGCCTATCTGATGCCCTTCAGTTCTGTGACCCTGGTTGCTGGTGGCAACAAGAACCATTCTAGACAGATCCTAATTTATGAAACAGTGAACCAAATTTAGCAGCCAAGTAAACCAGCACACTGATTCACATTTTCCCTATAATTTCCACAGTATCCAGGCACAGTTCCATAAGCACTGGGACAATGGTGGCCTTGGAAAGGCTGACTCAAGGTCAATAGCCCTGATATAACAGTTTAGTTGGGCCTCAGTACAATATACCAACAATAGTAGGGTGCTGAGTTCCTCTGATATTCTGTCCAACCCCAAATAGTAATTTTTTAAAGCTAGAAGCCACATGTATGCAGTCCTTTGCAATTTGCAAAGTACTTACACAACCAATATAAAGAAATATCCTTCAGATAATCCTGTAAAGTAAGGAGCCCACGTATACTTTTGCCACTTTTCTTCACCATAAGAACATCAGATTTAAAGATGTAAAATGATTTGTCCAAAGTCATGCACCCAAAAAGGGAATGAGCAGGACAATTATCTGGATTTCCTGACTGATCATCCACAATCATTTGCTTATATGAAGACAATGCTGCCACAGCCAAGCCAACCCTAACGACTATCACAATTTTGAAAACTTACTAAAAAAATAGAACCAGGATTTCCCAAAGTGTGATCCATTAGCTTTAATAGGAAAGTTAATGAGTGCTTTGTGCTTATGACTTGCCAGACATACCTAAGCACTTTATATGAATTAGCTCATTTAATTCTCATCATACTTCTAGAAGTTGCTCATTTATCAAACAGGAAAACTGAGACTTATTATACTCATTTTCCAGATGACAAAACTGATTCTTAAAGACATGAAATAACTTGCCCAAAGTTACAAAGCTATACATAAGGACTTGATATTGAACTGTGTATCAAAACCAAACTCTCTCAAAGTCCATAAAACATAAAGATTTCCCCCTCAAAATGATACAGTGTTTAACATTTTGCTTATAATTTTCCAGTGTGAAAGAACAACATGTCCCATCCAAAAGTTTAAGAGCACAGATTTGGTTGAAATCTCCCTTGGGCCACATAATGAACCACAATAAGAGAGAGCACCAAGTCCATGAAAATATGTCAACTTAGGAGAAAATTAAAAAACAATTCTGATTTATGACAACTCAAGGGAAAGACATGTAAATAGTGCATAGAAGGCCAAAACAAAAACAAACCAATGCCAACAAAAAACATGGGTAATTGTGAACCATTTCTTTCAATGTGCTATCTTAGATTCTGAAAATCACGTAGTCCTTTATTGGATCAGAGAATGAAATCCAGCAATGTCCTTCAATGTTTACACCAAGTACAAATAGAATGTTTAGAAACGGAACACTAACATACATCGAGAACTGGACAAATAATCTAGGTCTATACAACTCTCATTTCCTTTATGTGATAGGGACAATCAGGAGTATTATGTTACCCAGAGGGCTCAAGAAAGAAAGAGGGGGTGTGCAGTACACTTCAGATGGGACAAGCTTTTGGGTGACCCCACATTGACCTGTGCCACTGTGCTACTGCTTACTGAAAATGTTATCCTCCCACTCAGCCTTTCCCATGCTATCAGAGTCCAATGAGAACAGACACGCAGCGGGGCCAAAAGCTCCCATCTCTTAAAGAAAGGGAAAAATGACTGAATTATAATCTGTAGCTTGAAAATACCACATGTCAGAAAAGATAAAGACATAAAACAGGCCCTAGCTGGTTTGGCTTAGTGGATAGAGCGTCGGCCTGTGGACTGAAGGGTCCCGGGTTCAATTCCGGTCAAGGGCACATGCTTGGGTTGCAGGCTGGGTCCCTGCTGGGGGGCGTGCAGGAGGCAGCCGATCAATGACTCTCATCATTGATGTTTCTATCTCTCTCTCCCTCTCCCTTCTTCTCTGAAAGCAATAAAAAAATCTTTAAAAAAAAAAAAAAGACATGAACAGTGGCATGATGAGGGCCTTAAAATGGAAACTGAGAATTTATAGCTTTGTGGCTACAAAAAACTCTTCAAATCTAAACAGACAGCAGCTGTGACATGTAGGCAAGAACATTGGCCTTAGAGCCAGAAAACTCTACTGCTCTGCCATTCTCTCAGTGTCTGAGTGGACAAACCATGAAACCTCGGCTTTCCCATAGGGCTCTCACAAGGAAGTGAGGATGTGTGTGTGAACGTACTTCACACATTTCCAAGCATGACACCAACATGAGAGGTGATTATCTGCATGCCCATTGTAATTCTCACCACTCAAATGCAAAGAGAACCAGTTCAGGAAGCAGAGTGCTGAGACATATTATGTAAGTCCTTGATGTGCTGCATGACTTAAGGAAGATATTGATCTGATTTTAATAACACAATTATTTCCATACATTTAAATATCAGAAGTAATGGTGCTGTCTTCTCATGTACAGTTCAATAAAGAAGTCAATAGAGTCTGACTCATAAAACAAATAGCTATTGATTTAAAAAAAGAAAGAAAAAAGCACCGCCAAGAAGGAATAGCACTGACATAACTTCAGCCCCATGATCATGCCTGTTATGACTTAACAAGTAACAAGACCACCCTGCTGATATGGCTTAGTGGCTGAGCATCGATCTATGAACCAGGAGGTCACAGTTGATTCCTGTTCAAGGCACATGCCTGGGTTGCAGGCTCAATCCCCAGTAGGAGGTGTGCAGGAGGCAGCCAATCAATGATTCTCTCTCAACAGTGATACTTATATCTCTCTTTCCCTCTCCCTTCTTCTCTGAAATCAATAAAAATATATTAAAAAAAAAACAAAAAACACTTACTATACTATGGGGCCAACTCAGACCTTCCACATTCACATTCTTTCATTTCTTACTACCTCATGTGCCATCTCAAGAAAATCTCTCTTGATTGTCCAATTTTTATTGCTGCTAGATTTCCCACAAATTACCAGATAATCTTTGGAAGCTGATGTTATCATAGGAATTCAAAACAAGAAGTTGCAAATATTCTAACCATTGGCCTTATCAAACAATTCCTGTTCCAAGTGTTGTTTTAAGCAACAGCTTCCACTCCCCACTCCCTACCTCCAGGGATAAAGGTATGCATGGGTCTGGAACTTATTAAAGGAAGCCAGAGATCTTAAAATTGTCAAGGAAAAAAAGAAACCTCGACATATGCTCTCTTGTGTCTGCATAACCCATATTTGATTTCTGTAAGCTTGAAAAGATTTGGAAAATAATTTCAGGTCATATTAATGAACTTCATGACAATATGCAATTGTCATTGTTCAGATAAAAATGAGCAATTTAATGTGGTATAAAAAGAAAAAAGAAAAATGTTATTAATATAGAATAAAAGTAATCTTATCAGGTACAAACTATACATATTCTTTATAAACTATACATATTCTTGTATAAATAAAAATCACTTGGCTTTTACATTACCTTTGTATAGAATTTGAACATTTTCAAAATACTTTCTTCAGTCGTATAGTAAATTTGTTCTACATAAAAATATATTAAAAAAAAAACAAAAAACACTTACTATACTATGGGGCCAACTCAGACCTTCCACATTCACATTCTTTCATTTCTTACTACCTCATGTGCCATCTCAAGAAAATCTCTCTTGATTGTCCAATTTTTATTGCTGCTAGATTTCCCACAAATTACCAGATAATCTTTGGAAGCTGATGTTATCATAGGAATTCAAAACAAGAAGTTGCAAATATTCTAACCATTGGCCTTATCAAACAATTCCTGTTCCAAGTGTTGTTTTAAGCAACAGCTTCCACTCCCCACTCCCTACCTCCAGGGATAAAGGTATGCATGGGTCTGGAACTTATTAAAGGAAGCCAGAGATCTTAAAATTGTCAAGGAAAAAAAGAAACCTCGACATATGCTCTCTTGTGTCTGCATAACCCATATTTGATTTCTGTAAGCTTGAAAAGATTTGGAAAATAATTTCAGGTCATATTAATGAACTTCATGACAATATGCAATTGTCATTGTTCAGATAAAAATGAGCAATTTAATGTGGTATAAAAAGAAAAAAGAAAAATGTTATTAATATAGAATAAAAGTAATCTTATCAGGTACAAACTATACATATTCTTTATAAACTATACATATTCTTGTATAAATAAAAATCACTTGGCTTTTACATTACCTTTGTATAGAATTTGAACATTTTCAAAATACTTTCTTCAGTCGTATAGTAAATTTGTTCTACAGATAGAATAAATATCAGTAGTATTCCCATTTTACAGAAAGGAAAACTAAATTTCAAACAAATTAAAGACTTTTTAAAAGATCTCTGGAATCAGTCTATTGTTTTGTAATCAGACTGTGTTCCATTTATGTTTTATATAACGCTAGCATAGAGTTAATCTTATACTACAAAATTTAAAATTAAGAGATGAGGCCTAAAAAGAACAATTGTCACAATTCTTGTTAGCTCATATAAGCAAGATGTGAGATGGATTAATAGATAGTCCATTAGAAAAATAGTAATGACAATAATGTAATAGCAGCAACAATTTACTCTTCACTGAGTGCTTATGCTATGAGCCAGGTGTTTTTCTAGGCCCCTGACATATTGAACTCCTCATAATACCCCTATAGCTTAACCGTGCTTCACAGAGACGTTAATTTGCTGAGGGGAATAAAATCCCATCTCATTTACTTTCCAGATCAATGTTTCTGAAAAGATGTCAATCATTTGTGGCTCATTATATGGAATGACAATAGTTTCAGACTTAAAAGTGATTTGATTCAGGTATATTAATTTGAAATGTAGATTTAATCATGATTTTCGTAGAAATCCCAGTTGTGCTCTTAATAATCATGACATTCTTAAGGTCATAGAACCCTTTGCTGAACTTCACTGGGTGTTTCCTGTCCACCACCATTCAACCATTCAGTTATCAAGGTGCATTTAATCTTGCTTACTTCATATCATTCACATGTTGTTTGCTATTATTAAGCTTATGATTTTATTATCATTGCTATGTTTTGTTACAAGTCCATTTACTAAAAAAAAAAAAAAAAAAAAAAAAAAAAAAAGCATGATTCCTTAGTGATTCACTGAAGCCCATTAGTAGAGACAAAAATAGTAACAAACACTACAACTAAAAATAATTGGTTTTAAAAAAAGGGCATTTTTCAAAGTTACACTCCTTATAGCAAAAATAATCACATTAAATACTATTGGCTAGAAGTTTACAAAAGTAGTCTCAAAACGAATATCACATATAATGATTGGAAAGAAAGAATGAACTTTTGGCAAAATTCTATTTTCAAATGACTCCGCAGGATATCGCATAATATATTACAACGGGAAAGAACAATTACTATCACATAGTTAGATATAATGATATTTTGATTTATAGCTGGATACACCATGAAAGAACAATATCTGCACAATTGGAGCATATGCAAGGGAGAAGTAGAGAATCACTTCTTGTTTATTTCCCACCAAAAGCCCATGCAGACTTTGGTGTTCTGGCTTAATGCACGATATTGTGTGAATCAGAACATAGATGTGTCAGAACAAGATGTGTTGAAATCAAAATTGGTAACAGACCACTGTTTTTTGGTTTTGGTTTTGGTTTTGCAGCAGCAAAAAAAAAAAAAGTGCATTTCAAATAAGAAGTCACAACTTTGCCAATACATGAAGTGCTTTTTATTCATAGAGAACAGCCGGTGTTAATAACTTACATCTTGACCTTGATTTAGCATTACAGAAAATAATGAAGATTTTGAATAAAATTGAATCTAAGCCATTAGCTTACATCATTTTGGAGGGGAGTCTGCAGAACTGTGTAGTAAGTTGTTGTTTTTTGTTTTTTGTTTTTTTTTAACACTGAAGCCAGAGAAGAGAGACACAGTTTTTGAATTAAGTGATGAGATCAACATATTTCTTCAGGCCACTGACACTGCTACAAAAATCTATTTCTATGATTGCAAAGGGCTTACCCATTTGGCTTTCTTCTCCATTATATTCAATATTTTATATTGTCCAAGTCTATCATTCTAGCGTCTCTATATCAAACATGTTGTAGGTAAAGATTTATTAAGACTAAATTGAGGTGCAAACAATTCAATTGCTGAGAGTTTCATAGTTTAGTAAAATTTAACAACTTTGTTTATCAAAAGAAATATTATGTCAAACATGAAAATATATGAAAGCCAGTAGAGACTTCCAAGGTTATATATTCTAATTACCTCATGTTATAAATGAAGATACTGAGACCAAGAAAGGGTCATCCATCATTGTAAAGCCAGAGTGAGTGACATAGTTAGAATCTGAGCCACAGTTGCCCTGGCCAGTGTGGCTCAGCTGGTTGGAGCATTGGCCCATACACCGAAGCTGTTGGTTTGATTCCCAGTCAGGACACATACCCAGGGTGCAGGTTCATCCCCAGTCAGGATGTGTAAGGGAGGCAGTCAATTGATGTTTCTCTCTCTCTCCCTCCCTCCATCCCTCCCTCTCTCTAGAAATCAACAGAAAACATGTCCTCAGATAAGGATTAAAAATAAGAAAGAATTATGGCCACAGTTTCCTAATTTCTTACCTAAATACTGTTTTCAATATATCCCACATAACTTAATGTTAGTATTCTTACATCTCTATATATAAAAGGCTAAGTCACCGACTATACGTCCATCTAACCGTCCAACTGATGCACTGGCAATTTAAAAATAAATGTTGACTCGCACATGTGCGATATTTGTCCCCATCTGACACTGGCCTCCCATTTAAATTAATTCGAAGACCGTTTCCTGTGATGCCAGCATTTGCAATGACTATTAATAAATTACAAGAACAAACTCTAGACAGAGTAGGAATATTCCTACCTGAACCCATTTTCAGACATGGTCAGTTATATGTTGCTTTCTCTGGAGTTCGAAGAGTGTGTGATGTTAAAGTTAAAGTTGTAAATACTTCTTCACAAGGGAAATTAGTCTAGCACTCTGAAAGTGTTTTTATTCTTACTGTGATATACAGGGAGATATTAGAGTAAGTTTAATCAATTTATCAGTCATTGTTTTTATCAATGTTGTTTTTATATCATGTTTTTGTTTTTATATAATGTCTTTGTTGTTGTTATATCATGCTATTTATTAATCAATTTATATATTATTTTCATATACATTTTACTGATTTTCTTTCATCTCTGATGCTTCTTTTATAGAGAAAGGGCGAATAGTGATATTAAAATATTTCTTCTAATTAATTTCCTTTCAATGTGCACGAATCCATGCACCGGGCCACTAGTTGACTTATAAACCTGGTAGCCCCATGAAAGAGCTCTCTTAAAAAAATGGGGGTGGAGGGGTCAATGGGGGAAGAAGGGGGGGCATTTGCAATACTTTCAACAATAAAGAGCAATTTTTTTTTTAAAGAATGAAAAAAACAAAGCCAATTTACTGGTATGGACTTGTAGGGTCCAGAACTGTTTTGGGAATCACCCACGAGTAGAGTTTTATAAGGCTACTTATTCGGAAAGCAAACATCTAAGGGTCTGTAGAATTTAAAGGGCCTTGTGTTATGAATGGTCAGTGACAGGGTAGGGTAGACAATGAAGAAGAAATAAACAAAGCTGTCATTCCAGCCCTCCTAAAAAAATGTATGATCAAGTACACAGAACAGCATTTTTAAACACCTAATTATGAGGAGTGTCATAGGTACAAACTTATGCTCTAGGAGCAATGACAATTCAAATTCAATGAACCTATTGAGTTAGTACCAAGAGTAGACTCAAACAGTGAAGTCAGTCAAGAATGAAGTTTAGGTCAAAGACTCACACATAATTACCTGGGACATAGGAGGTATTGATTATGGGAATGTCATATTTGTTCTGGGACAATAGGAAAAGGAGAAGGGAATCATTAATTAGGAGCATTTGTTTTTCTTATTCTAAATCCTACCTTAATTGGTTTCCCATCTATAACATAGTAGGTAAAACTGTATTAAGTATCCTATTGGGAAAATGGAACAGGATGAACAACTACTCGTTTATGTGTGGAGTTCCAGAAGGAACTCCTCTGTGGACCTATAAACAAGTGAAAGGGCAACTGGTGGCAGCTCAGCAGAAGTGCTGGGACATTTGAACCTCTGAAGCAGGAGTAGGAAAGAATATTCTTAACAGCTTGACATCCACCATGGCACAGTCCAGGTGATCTACTTAGGTTTGCATTAACGGTAGTGAAAGTTGACTAGAGATTTTTATTAGAGGTCAGAAAGGCTTTTCTGTAGCTTTGGGCAATTAAGCATTGGTATCAAAGTTAATCCAGAGCCTTAAGATCAAGTCCACTCAACTTGTATGCACCATCGTCATTATAATTTAAAGATGATTTGAAGAATCTGCATGAAGACTTCTGGATGTGAACAAGATGGTAAACTCATTTCTCCCCTACCTCCCCTTAGGTACACCTAAAAACACTGGACAAACTATCACAGGCAAGCACAGGAAGACTGAAAGGTGGCAAGAAGACAGCCTGGCCAGGGACCCGGCACTTGAACATAGTGGTAAATTTCCTTCTGTTTGTCTCTTGTATATGTACCAGCTTGGACGCTGGAGAAGCCTGCCACCTGGAAATGCCAATGGGAGCCAACAAAAGCATGCTTCTCTAGTTAAAGGACCAGGAAAGTTGGGCATAACAGGATAGAAATGGTTGTGATAACACGTGCCCTACCCCAGTCAAACACCAGGGAATAAACATGTGCTCCCTCCACCCCAACCTTGGTCAGCCTGTACGGATTTCCACTCCTCTCCTTCCCAGGAGTAGCAGCCACTCCTACCTCTCCCAAATAGAGAGCAAAGGAGGGATTTCAGAGAGGAGGGGCCAAATAAAATGATCCCTTAAATATTCTTTAGCAATATTTAATGTTAAATAGACTTACACATGAAGTCCTGGGAAGACTCCCTAGCAACACAATGTGCAAAGGAACACTGGCAAAAGGTTTCAGAATTGAACTATCATGTGGAATATGGTAGTCAGGTTTTCACACTGGCCTCTGAATAGCACACAATTAATTGAAGCTAATTAAAATCGCCCTGCAAACATTCTGTAAATGAAATTGGGTTTTCTGAGTATATCGTGATGTACTTGCTAAAAGAAGTACACCCACTTTCAATTCTTAAGTATGGATATTCTGATAACTTATTTTACATTTAATTTAAAACTCTCGTTGGCACTCTGTAACCACAAGTAAATTCTTTTTAGATATTATCTCAGAGACACTTGAGTCAGAAATCAAAAGACTGATGCAGATCATACATGTGGATATTGTTACTGCTAAATATTCTGTTCCTGTGTGTTCCTGTGTGTGTTTTAAGGCCTTGGTATTTTTTTTCCTCTTTCCTTTTTTGCATTATGTGAGTTACTTATAGAGAGTGTGCTGGGAACCCTGGTCTAAGATTACATTAACCAGAATTAAGAAGCAGGACAGAGAGAGAACTGTATGTTTTTTTTCCAATGAAAAAGTCTTTAATGATCTACCATCTGTGGACATAAAACAATTTTTCATTTTATAAGACCATGGAGTCTTATTAAGCCTGAATTGGAAAACATGTTACATGTTATCTATTTCAACATCGCTTTAATGCTTGAACACTAAATGCAACCTCCCTGTTAAGTAAGCATTTGTCTGACTCATGCTCAAAGACTTTCTTCTGGGGTTCCTTATTGTATCTGAACAGATGTCAGGGTTAGGGAAGTCTTTGGGTTTGAACCCAGATCTTGTTCTCTGTAACTTCTGTTACGTGGTCCTAGCTCTTCAATTGCTTGGTGCCATTAAGATCAAGAATAACTGTCTCACCCTAGCTAGTTTGTTCAGTACTTAGAGCATCAGGCCGCAGACTAAAGGGTTGTGGGTTCAATTCTGGTCAACGGCATGTACCTCTGTTGCAGGCTCAATCCCCAGCTGTAGAGGGCCACCTGGGAGGCACCTAGGCATTTTCTTATAATTATTGTCAGCTGAACTCAGAGCATAGGCAGCCACGCCCTGGGAACATGCTTCCCCAATAAGGCTGGACATGTTAATCAGGCAGGGGCGGAACTAGATATGTAAATCTAGGCCTTTAAAATAAACCTGCTGTGTGGCTCAGCCCGCTTTTGCTGCCTCTCCATCAGAGAGGATGGCGCCCACCTGCCCCAGCTTAAAATCTATTTCTGCATCTTGGTCTTTCTTTAATTTCTTAATCCCCAGCTCCTCCACTCAGCAAATGGACTGTTTCCTTTTCCATGCGGGACATGGAAAAGAGAGAAACAGCCCCCCACACCCAGCCCCAGTCGGGGCATGTGCAGGAGGTAGCTAATCAATGTATCTCTCTCTCACATCATTGTTTCTTTCTCTCTGTCTCTCTATCTGTCCCCTCTCTTCCACTCTCTCTAAAAATCAATGGAAAAAATATCCTTGGTGAGGATTAACAAAACAAACAAAAAAAGAATAACTGTCTCAGTGCTGGTGGGAATGCAGACTGGTGTAGCCACTATGGAAAACAGTGTGGGTTTTCCTCAAAAAGTTAAAAATGGAACTCCCATTTGACCCAGTGATCCCAATTCTAGGAATATATCTTAAGAATCTTGAAACACCCATCAGAAAGAATTTACATATGTACCCCTATGTTCATAGCAGCACAATTTACAATAGCTAAGATCTGGAAACAGCCCAAGTGCCCATCAGTAGATGAATGGATTAAAAAAAAAAAAAAAAAAAACTAGTACATTTACTCACTGGAATACTATGCAGCTATAAAAGAGAAGGAGCAATTACCCTTTGAGACAGCATGGAAGGACCTGGAGATGATTATGCTAAGCAAAATAAGCTAGTCAGAGAAAGACAAATATCATATGATCTCACTTATATCTGGAATCTAATGAACACAATATACTGATGAATAAAATAGAACCAGAGGCATGGAAACATGCAACAGACTGAGGAATCTCAGAGGGAAGGGCTGCGGGGATGGGAAAAGATTAAGCAAAGAACTTATATGCATACTAGAGGACCGGTGCACAAAATTCGTGCACGGGGGGAGGGTCCCTCAGCCCAGCCTGTGTCCTCTCGCAATCCAGGACCCCTCAGGGGATGTCGGGCCTAAACCGGCAGTTGGACATCCCTCTTGCAATCCAGGACGCTGCATGCACCAGTGACCATACTTTTCATACAGGTGAAAGGCATCTTTCTGTTGTATGGGCAGCTACATTTTTTTGCCCTGATTATAAAAAGTAGTACATAACATGATCCTTCTGAGGCAGTAATACCATTTTCCCCATCTTATGGGTGGAAAAACTGAAGCAGAGAGAAGTTAAGTAACTGGCTTTGTCACACAGTTATAAGTGTCAGAATCAGAGCAGACCACAAAATGTGCAAGCCAGAATCCATGCATGTCATCGCTGCATCATCCTATTTTTTCAGTGTTAGAGTAGCCTTGCCAGGTTTTAATTTTTAAGTCTAAGAGACTGTTCCCAATATATAGGGTAGGGTCCCTAGGCCTGGCTAGCAATCAGGGCCATCTGTGGGGTGACTGGCGGGTGGGATGATCAGGGAGCCCCCGCGGGAACCCACCTTGGCTGGTGGCCTGATGCCACCCATTGGCCAGCCACCCCCACACCCTATTGCCTCCGCCCCTGGTTGCCTCCCTCTCAGGGGGCAGACGCTCAACACAGGAGCTTACCCCGACCGACCGGGGCAGCTCCTGTGTTGAGCGTCTACCCCATGGTGGTCAGTGTGCATCATAATGACCAGTCATTCTGCTGTTTGGTTGATTTGCATATTAGGGTTTTATTATATAAGATATGCATTGCCCATGAACATAGACAATAGGGTGGTGAAGGCCTGGGGTGGGGTGGGAACCGGATTTGGGAAGGGAAGGGGGAAAAAGAGGAGGAGATATTTGTAATACTTTCAACAATAACAATTAAAAAATGAAATAAAATAAATAAATAAATACCTACTTCTGATGGAATTCCAAAATGGAAAAAAAAGAGAATGCCTCCGATGATGCATTTTTTTAAAACCTCTTTTTTTGTTTAGTCTATTCATCCCTATTTCAACTGTTTCTCATCATAGTTATGAGTCTTGTACCTATCTGTTTGTCCTTCCTGAACATGCCCTAGTTTATCTTGTACCTCTCAAAGAACCACCAAATTAGATACCAGTGTGACCATCTGAAAGTTTTAAAGTGATTGTTCAAAGATGAAGACTAGCATCAGGCACACTGGAAGCACTTGCTTTATTATCTCCTTTTAAACTCCTTTCATCTTCATCTATTTTGTATTCCATTATCTCATCCTTTTTTCTTTTCCATAGGTAGATTGTTGGCTCTCTGTACCAGCCCATTAAAGTATTTTAGAATCTCCCGCTGGCAGAGATAAAAAGAACTCTCATAAGCCATATGGCCCAATGTTGCCCTTTGTCCAAATGCAAATGGAGACCTCCAGGCCTGGAGTGAAAAGTTAGTGACAGACTGGGGACAGAGTCTAAATTGCTTGATTCCCAGACTCATAACCCTCTACAATTTTATTTTATTTTTTTTAGCTTCTCTTCCATTTGCCTGTTATACAGGAAGCAGACTCAGTTTTGGTGTTTGTGATGATGAGATGTTTGTTGATTTCCAAACCTAGACCATCTCCGATGGGTATTCAAGATCGGGGTGGGGGAAAAAGCTTACAGGGATTTAAAATTCCCAAGACGTGTTGGTCTGTGGGGAGAGATTTTATCTATTAATATGAAACAGAGAAGGTTTGGAATGTGTTTGAATAGAATCCCATTTTTTAAAAAAGACAAAGAAGAGGCCACAATCTCATGGAAATTATGAATTCAGAGTGTTGAGAAATGTAGTGGAGGAGAGAACAAAAGGACTTTTCTCAACACAACAAAAAAAGCAGTCCCCACTTCTCATTAAGAGGAGGATTTCTGCTTTAGCCTGAAGGTGAAAGGAGGCTGGTCAGCATGTGCTCCAAGGTATAGAGAACTGAAGGTGAAGTCCGTGACTCAAACTGACCAGGTCAAGTTCTTGTTTTGTGTGTTCTGTACCTACTGTATGTGTTAGTATCTTCTAAGTTTATCATGATGTATTGGCCTATTCTTTTGCCTTTCATCTTCCCTCACAAGTTTGCCCTCTGCCTAGAAACCATGAGGCAACGAACAAGTTCTTCTGTGTCAGTGCTGTCCTACATGAGCCCACAATCTTTTTTTAAATTCTTACCAGAACCCTGTGAAATAGGTCTGACTATCATCCTTATTTTCCAGATAAAAAAACTCAGGTCCATGTGGGTGAGCTCTTTATACCACTAATAAAAGGCAGGACTTTTATGAATATAAAACTGGGTTTTGATGTTAAAACCCAATAAGTTATTCTAATAAAGTCAGAAAATTGTTTAACACATTGTAGCTGCATGAAGTGATGAATGTTGTATACATGACTTACTAGTAGTCTTCTCTGAGGATTTTAACGCCTCCTCTTCCTCATTTCTCATCTTATCTGTTTGCTCATTCCTCACACGACTTAAAAAAATATTTTCCGCTTTTATCTTTACATCAACCCTATGAGTTAGGTGGTTTTAGTATTATTATTTTATTATTATCTATCTTTTCCCAGAGATAGAGATTGAGTCAGAAAGATGGTAGGGAACTTGGCACACAGTAAAAGGGCAGGTCAAACCACACCTAGGGTTTCAATAAAACCTGAAATGGCATATGATGGCATTTCCCTTAGCAAGTATAAAAAGTCACTAAAACAACAATTCACTCAGACTTAGCTTTGTTTTGAAGTGGTATGTTTTATAACTATAATTAAAGCAAAATTCCTTTAAGATGTTATTTCATATAGTACCATATATCAATTTTTCAAGCCTCAGAATAGTATATATTCTTTTTAAAAATATGATCAATTAGATCCATCCTGAAAACATCCTATACTCCAGATTAAATTAATTCTCCAAATTCTCCATTATGTCTACTTCAATGTTTTTTTTTTCTTCCTTAGTCCTTTTTTCCTATCTGAAAGTTAAAAATTACCAGTTTTTTTCTAAATGGAATTTTTCATATACCTTAAATCTTATATCCTTCCCATACCTAACTCCATTGCTTTGAAACAAAACATCCCTGAACTGCCACCACATAATCTGTTACAGTCTGCATGTTTGCATTCCTGCAAAAATTCATATGTTGAAACCTAGCCTCCAAGCTGATGGTATTAGGAGGCAGGGCCTTCGGGAGGTCATTAGGTCATGGAGGCAGAGCCCTCATGAATGCACTTAGTGCCTTTATAAAAGAGGCCCCAGAAAGCTTCTGGCCCCTCTCATCATATGTGGTTAAAGGGAAAAGATGGCTATCTAGGAAGCAGGGCTCTCAGCAGTTGGCCTTCCTGCCACTAGAAATATGAGAAATAAATGTTTGGTGTTTAAAAGCTACCCAGTCTATGAGTATTCTGTCTTAGAAGCTTCAACAGACCAAGATTTCCTCTGACTCTCTCTCTCTCCATCTCTATGTCATTCTCCTTTCCTCTGGCCTCTCTTACTTCCTCCACTGTCCAGACTTCTACAGGTTGGCATTTCGGGTTTCAGTCAAGCTGCTTTCCCCGGATATAAGTGATACAGAGCTAACCCCAAGAAAACTAAGAGTTGCCATAGATTACTTTTAAATGTTGGCTCTGCGTACTTCCCAAGTAGAATGAGAAATACATTAATTCTGGAGCTTGGAGTTCACGACTGAAGGTGCTAACTTGTGTTTCTGAAGCAGTCTGTCCTGTCCTGTTCAGACAGCAAGTAGAGGGAAGTCAGAGCCTCTGGTCTTTCCCGAAAGCTAGATGCGTGCAGCCACAGGGGAGCACCAGCTATGGGATATGAGCCCAGTGATTTGCATCTTGGGGAAAGCGGTTCTATTTCCAATGGATTTCCCCTCATGAAAAATCTCAAGTTGTAGCCAAACTTTCTCATAAATATCATGATTCACCAGTGGGCACCTTGCCATCCAGCAAAAAAAATTGATTATGTACTTGTCTAACCTTAATGTCCAGTTAGCTTCAGTGGGGCTAAATGTCTCAATCAGTGGCTCTCTATGTAGATTGATTTTCACCCCCCAGAGACATTTGCAATGTATATGAAGACATCTTTTTTTGTTGCCACAGCTTGGAGTAGGGTGGAGTATGCTGATAATTCTGTCCTGTAGGTAATGGCCAGATGCAAACCATCCTAAAATTCTCAGAACAGTCCACCGCAACAAAGAATTATTCATCCCAAATGTCAATAAGCCAAGCTTGAGAAACTCCAGCTTAAATGCCTACTGACCTGAGATCTGTAGACACCACTGTGTAACTGAGCCCTTAGTCATCCTATAGAAATAATGACTGACTATGAAAGTCTCTGTCCCTGGTGGTTGTGTGAGAAGCAAATGCTGATTGTTGATACTGGATTCAATCTAAAAAATGTTATTAAGAAATAGCTCTTGCTTCAGTGGGGAAATTATCAGTATGGTGTTCTAGATTACTCTTTGATACTATAATTTGAGATCATTTTCAAAAACAGCCAAATTTGATTTTAAGGTAATTTCATTGTTTCTGTAGTCCTAATTATGTGTTGATTTCTTCATGCAAGCCTATTGATATTGGCAGAGTGCAAGCTAAAAATCTAACATTCACGCAAGAATAAATCAAAATTGGCTCAATTAACTTTCTTATGATTCAGGGTTTGTTAACAGCTTCTCTGTTTTGTTTTGGATTTATTTATTTGATTATATCTTTTGCCTTCTTACATTGCCATCCAGAGCTCCAGTATAATTACACTACAATCTTCAGCAGGGTCCCATTACTTGCACAAAAGCTGAATCCATTATCTGCAGATAATGAATTCCAGCAGGATCATTACGATAGCCCTGAACTTTTGGAAAACCTGCCATCTTGGACCTCCCTCTCTCTGGTTCTTATTCCTTCATTTCCCTTCCAAAGAGATTCTTTGCCTCATTCATTTTCATTAGGTTTATTAGGGAACAGCACTGACCGGGTTCCCATTTCTGAGTTTTTTCCAGAAGTGGGCAGAAGAGCCCTGCAAGGAATAACATCACATAAGGAGATGGTAGCTTTTGTTTTCTAGATCTATTCCAGTTAGCAAATAATGTCAGGGACAGGCTCTGTGTTTTAATTTTGTTGAGTTTATGTGTTCAGTGTGGGTCTTTCAATAGTGGTCATCAGCAGTGTTACAGAGGTGGGACTCAGGGTTCTTGAATTCTAATCTTGGTTCTTGCATTAAATGGCTGGATAAATATGGACAACTTGATTCGTTTTGGGATTTATTATTCCATCTGTAAAATGGGATGGTTGGAACACTAATGTTCCATGAATGTGGCAGAGAGCAGTTGCAGAAATATGGGGAGCTGTGAGGGAAGGGTAACAACTTCTCCAACATATGCCTAAGTTTTACACAAGGCATATTAGGAAAAGGGACACGAAAAGTTTCAAAGAAGTCGATGCCTATGTCTGTGTATCAAATTAAATAAGAAGCTCTATGCCCTTCATTGTATTATATTCAAGTCTCTTCCCTGCAAGTCTCTTCCCTCTAATTGTTCCCCTCAACTCTCTCTCTCACCATGTAGGTGACCAATAGGATAAGGAATTTGGAAGGAAAGGGAGAAAGTCAGAAATAAGCATAGAAAACTAAGTAAAGCAGAAAGGAATGTAGTCAAGTGAAATCGGCTTCTTCCAACAATAGTCTGTTGCTCTCGGAAGTTCTAAAAACTGAAAATCATACACAAGCACTAACTGATGCCACTCAGAAGTCTGAATCCGAAGCATATTTTTTTTTTAAGATATGTCTGGGCCATTTGGCAAAGGAGGGCCAGGTCTCATGAAAATTACATAGCTAGAAAGTCAGAGAACAGGAAAAGAGGGATAAATGAAAGGAAAGAAAATGAATTATAGAATAAGAGCTGAATGGAAAAAAAGACAGGAGAAATTATTTTCCCCAGTGAGAAATGCAAAATTTTCCACCAGACAACGGTGACTCTTGGCTGAGTGGCCGATGCATCATGTGAATGAAAATGTAGGGTGGGCGGGGCAGTGCAGGAAGATCTGGCTTGTGTCTGCCCGGTCTCTGAAGCAAAAGGTTCACTGCAGTCCCAGCTGCACCACTGCTTCACCACACTGCCCCTTTACAGAGTCTGCCGGGGCCATTTACATAGAGGCAGCCATGACCATGACATAGAGTATGGAAAGAGCACTGGACCTTACGTTAGGATATCTGCATTCCGGACCCAGCTCTCCTTGCTGACCCACCTTGATTTGTCATGGAACCTCTGAAGCCAGTGTTATTAGTTATTAAGTGACAGGGACAGCGTTCTTCATGATCTCTGAGAGTCTTTCAAGCTGTAGCATTTTTTTATAGGTGCAAAAATAACTACTCCAAACCCTTGCTAGACCACATTTCTTGAGCAAATATGGTACTTATCCCTTTCTCTCACCCCTCTTTCACTGCCCAAAAGTAATTCTTTTACCTGCAGAGAGAGAGAGAGAGAGAGAGTTGAAAAAGATGGTCTCTTGGAGTCCCTTCCAGTCCCAAGATCTGTGATTCTAAGAAATCCACAGTTTACTGAATGCCTTAGCAATACAAAAGAACCATTATTATACTGAATCGGAGGAGTTTTCATTTTAAGTGAACCCACCCACCTTTCAGAATTTCTCAAGTCCCACCCATAAAACTGACATTTTATCAAACATTCCCAAAAGAATTCCACAGGCTATCCTTTTGGAGTTTATCAGTGAACAAATTATATTAGTGACAGAATACACCTGATTCTCAAAGATGGGATCTGTGAAGAGAGACAAGCAGTCTATTACTTTCTGTTATTAAAACCTGTAAAGGAATCCCTGATTCACCAGGCTGAGATAGGAGAAAACTAATCAGCAGTTGCTACCGTCATTTAGTTGAATTTTAAACCTCTGTGGCACTATTTGTAATTGCAATGAAGAGCTGCCTGGGCCTTCAAATGGACAACCCCCATGAGGGGACAACTGGGACTCTAACTCCTTAGCACACAGGACCTAAGAACTGGCTAGACAGAAAAAAAAAAAATCACCCAGGCTTCCTTCCTAAGGAGTGGGACAGAGGATGGTGACTCGGGAATTTTGATGATTTAAGCTCTAAATAAAGCTCAATTGTGAGAAGAAGAAGAAGAAAAAAGCCTCATCCACTGAGGAAATCACCAGTAGGAAGATTTTAGAACAGGTATTTTTAAGACATAAAATTAACCTCCAATTTGAAATAATTGGGGGAATAAAAGGCGCAAAGTCTACATGTAGGTAAAAAAAAAAAAATTTAACTACGGGGTTTGGGAAAGGTTTTTATTCTAAACCAACAGTATGTATATCATGCAGGTGTGGCCTAGGGTTTCCAACTTTGTTGTTGTTAAGGCATTCATCTAGAAAGAGAAAGAAGTTCATAAAGCAGAATAAAAGTGAGAAAATTCCTTGAGCTTACTTTTTTTCTTTTCTAGCAACCACTCATAAGATAGATGACGGTCAATAAAAGGGGGCTTTAGAGAGATGACTCTAGGAGGGAGATAACATTGCCTAAGTTAATTACATTTTCTTTCTGTGCCCCTTTAATTCTGAGGAAAATACGAAGGTCAAATAGCACAAAGCACCAACTCAGAAACAACGTATGCAGGAGCAGGCTTGTTTTAAGTAAAAAAAATAAAAAGCACTAGGTTTGCTTGTTTTTTCTTAAATGGCTGAAATAGCAGGAGAAAAAGAGATACCATTCAAGTTTCCAGATTATAAAGCACACAAATGAGAAATAAATACATAAATAAATGAAAGGCTCTCTCTGCATTTGTTTAAATTCAACAAATGTACATAAAGCAAGCACAATGTGTCAAGGATTTTCTGAAGCACAGTCTTAGGTAATCAGAATTAAATGAGTGGTGGGGGTGGGAGGTGGGATGGAGAGGGAGGGAAAGGAGATTTGCAACACTAGCCAGAACCTGCAAGTAAAAGAGTGTCAAGTCAAACAATCTATAGTCCTTCTGTAACTTTCTCCCCCAACCAACTAGCCAGGAAACCAAGTAACTTGTGTGGGGCAACCTGGGCCGCCACACTGCAATCTTTCTCAACAATATTTCATGCAGGAGGAATCAAGCTACTATTTATTCAGCAAATTTATACTGAGCATTAACTGCTTTTGCCCCTGGATTAGGTATTTGGGGGGATACAGATGCTGAGGACCCAACGCCAACCTATTGTCTCCAAATCTCTCATTTTAAATCACATGTTTAATTCCCAGATGATTAAGAATAATCATCTATCTAATAATCACGCGGATCTGAAAACTCCAATTTTAGGAGATATAACAATGACTAAGAGAATTCTTAATCTCAAGGAGCTCACGAAGTGATAGGCAAATATATGAATTTCCCAAAACATGGTTGAAAGTGAAACATGATATGCGAGGAACACATTCTTCGCTGTGGCTGGACATTTAGAGGAGGGAGGAATGATGGATTGTTGGGAGTTGCAGAGAGAGTGAAACAGGACCTCACCCAAATAGGTACATTTGTGGTAGTCGAGTTACCATTTCAACACGTAGAGAAGGAAACATCTACTATTAGAATTAATAATAAGCAGAACATGGCTCCAGTGTTCAGAGAGAAAGCGACCTTGTCCTGGGCGCTTTACATAAACCTCCTCTGAAACGCGATCCAAACAGTCAGGTACATCCTATTGTTTCCCCATTTTGCAGACGGGGCAAGTGAAGCTCAGAAATTTTATAAAATTTGCTCGCTGTCACACAGCTAGAGATTGAGGAGCTGAAGTTCAATCTCAGGACTATCCCATTCCAGAGCCTACATGCCTCCCAAAGAAGAATAAACAAAGCCCAGATGTGCAAAAGTGTGAGACACATAAGACCAGGCATCTATTGTTCCCTCTGGCTGGAGGGTGGCAGAGTGGGGAGAGACAGGGCTGGTAGAGTTAAGGGGGAGCCAGACTATAGATGCTGTATTAGACGAGGTGGGCTATAAACGGTAGCAAGGGGAAACCACTGAAGGTTTCTCACAGGATACTGTGATAAAAGCTTTATTTTAGGGTTTAGGCTCTGAATCATGAGTTATATCATACAATCAGAAATAATAAAAATCAAAAGTTTGAATAGTCTTTCCCTGGCTAAGAACCAGGTGGAACTGTTGTCTAATAGCTGTTCAGATGAACATGCCAGGTCTTAAGGAAGATTCTACAAAGCAGGCCTTCAGATAAATGCACTGCGTGTCTGGTATCCTATCCTGCAGGACAAGGATCAGCTCATCCCCATAGCTGTCCAAATCTGGCAGAAGGATAGCCCTGGAGACTACAGCATTCCCTGGGACCTGAAGCGGTCCCAAGGGGCAGTGGGCACAGCACAAGCATGGGCATCAGTTATTGTCAGAGCTCAGACTCCTGAATTCTAGTCCTGTGCTCATTTCATCAAATCAAATCAGGTAACACTGGGCAAGCCCCTTTCACTCTCTGAATCTCCCTCTCCTTGTCAGGGAAATGTGAAATTGATCTGAATGGGTCTCAGATTTCACAAAATTCAATTCTTCCCTTCCAACATCCCAGCATAAAAGATCTGCTTCCATCTATGCCTCACTTCCTGGGATTTGGGGGTGGGAGGAGCAGCATCTCCCAAGAGCTTCCACAGTTTGTAAAGCCTTAGCGAGAATAACTGTACTTCCTTATCCCTAGGAAGCCCACTAGTTCTGACTCTATTATAGATTTACCATTCTCAAATCCTGGCTGCAGTGTCCTCACTGAAATCAATCTGGCCCAAGATTATCTTTTTTCAAGTGCAAACTGGATCACTGATCAAAAGTAATCCAACAAAAACATGACCATATCCAAGCACATGCAGGAACTCCTCATTGTATCATCAGGGAATGAACTTTAGGATCCATGCCTGTCAGGATATTCCATTATTATTTGAGATTTATTGTTTACTCTCAAAAGATGGTGTGTGTGTGTGTGAAATTCCAAATTCCTTGGAAGCCAAGCAAAGGCTTAAAACTGTGGAGGGAGGGGAGAGAACCGTGATGCATCTTATTTGACGTTCACACAAAACATTCTTGCAAATTCCAACCATCAAAAATAAATTTCCAAAGAGATGATCAATTACATGGATCCAAGAAGACTTGCCTATAGGAGAAGGGGTGAATATGGAGAAGATATAAGATTTGTTCTGCTCTCAGAAACATTGCTGGTAATTTTTTTTTTTCGTTGCTTCACATATTTTTCAAAGAACTTTTAAACTTCATGGGTTCATCAGACCACACTTAGTAGTTCATCCATGGAGGTGCCCATGAATGACTAACTCCTGTAATCAATTCACTGCAACAATGTGACACATGTTAAAGCTATTGGTGTCACCTTCTTTGACCTCCAGCCATGGTACAGGAGCAGGAGAATGACATAAATGCTAACGTTTACAGTGAAGCAAGCTTAATTACAGGACCAAAGAAACACACATTTTGTTACCTCATGGTTATTTATTTTTATAGGACCTGAGAAAAGAAAATCTGCCCAAGATGTGTGACAGAGCTCTCAGCAGGTCTGCCAAGCTCACATCTGTGACTCCTGGGAAGAGTATATTACAGGGGACCACCCACGCTCTGCCCTGGGAACTAGCTTATATATCTTCAGCTGTCAGGCACTCAAGGTCCCCTCTCCGCTTACCATTGACTGATTTTTGTAAGACCACCAAAACTGTTCACTTATTCAAAAGAAATCAGATTTACATGCCTTTGCAAATCTATCAGGAGGCACAAGTAAATAGCAGACAAATCCTGGAAAGGATTCAGGCTCTCTCCTTATTTCTTGTCCAAGATCATATAGTGAAGTCCAGCATCTTAGCCACAACACTGGGAGTTAAGAGTTTGCCCTGACTGGTTTGGCTCAGTGGATAGAGCATCAGCCTGCGGACTGAGGGGCCCAGGGTTCGATTCCAGTCAAGGGCATGTACCTTGGTTGCAGGCACATCCCCAGTAGGGGGTGTGCAGGAAGCAACTGATCAATGTTTCTAACTCTCTATCCCTCTCCCTTCCTCTCTGTAAAAAATCAATA
>NW_005370529.1:1036442-1047941 GCF_000412655.1 Myotis brandtii
CAGAGGCGGAGGCCGGTCGGCCGGCAGCTCTTAAAGGGACGCCCACAGCTCACACGCTCCTCCTGCTGCCCGATCCTCCACGAGCCTCCCGCCGGAGCTCAGCGCGCGCCCTGCCGGCTCCGGGAGGGCTGCAGCCAGAGGGATGCCAAGGGCTGCACACCCAAGTGCCAGCCAGAGAGCAGAGCCAGTGCCGCTTGAGGGCAACCTGGGCGGGTGAAGCTCTACACGTGGTTCCCCTTCTAGACTGCAGAATGGCTAGGATCACTCCTTTTTTGGAGAGGAAGAAATCCGGCTCAGGGAGGTGACGGTTCTAATCATTTTCTGGAGTTTATACCTGACTTCACAGTTTACAGAGGCCTTCACCTTCAGAGGAAGCACGGATGCTCCATCGCAGGCTGTGTGGGAAGCACCGGAGGCCATCTGGCCCAGTTGTGGGGGCTTGACAAGAGCGATCGGTCCTAGTTTATAGACCTGTGAAAGGGCAAAGGAAAACTTCACCCCTGGGTCTTGGGATTCAAAGCTTAGAGTTCCTTCCCTTAGGGAGGGTCCCTCCCTTGCTTCTCACCCCACAGTGTGTGGGTCTGTGTGTTGGAGCAGGAGGAGGGGCCAAGGAGGGGCAATCAAGAGTCCGCCTTTCTATGCAGAAGGTGGTATTACAGGACACAGAGAACTCGGAGGAAGGAGCAGCTGCCTTCAATTCTGCCTCTGTTTACCCACCGTGTGACCTTGTGCAACTGAACCTCAGTTCCCCCATCCCGACAGCAGACAAATGTCCCAACACGTCATAGTTTTCAGATATAAATTCTTCTAAGAGTTGAACAAAGAGGCAATTTAATAAATCCAGTACCCGCAGGACTTAAGCAATGAGTATCAATCTAGGAATGGGAAAGCTGACAGAAATGGCTGCCAGATTCCAAAGGACTAGCTGAAGGCTTTCCTGTTCCTCTGCTTCTCCTCTCTCATAAATCCCTCCTGCGGCAAGTTGTTCCCTTCTTTCCTGTGCCTTGGCTCCACACTCACAAGGATTCCTGAGAGCTTATCCGCTGGACCCTTGACTCCTGAAGGCATTCCTGTGGTCTCCTAGTGCCATAGCAATTTCACCAAAGTCTTCTTGGCTACCGGATAGTGAGTAAGAGGGAAGGGCAATGGTAAAGAACCTCATATATCATGCAGTTGATATGAATTTCCTAAAGAAGGCTTTTGTGAGGAATCGCCACTATGCCCCAGAGGTTGCCAGAGTTTCATGCTCATTCCTACATTGATTTTGTTGAGTTTAACCGCTCTGATCATGAACATTTTCTGAGTACATACATCCTTGTTTAAATTTATTCCAAGGTATATTTTATGCAATTGTAAGTGGAATTTTTTTTGTTTGTTTCCCTTTCTGATAGTTGATGATTGGCATATATAAAAAAATGCAACTAATTTCAGGGTATGTATTTTGTATTCTGCCACTCTACTGAATTCATTTATCAGTTCTAGTCGTTTTTTGGTGGAATCTTTAGGGTTCTCTACATAAGGCTCTGGTACATTTACACAATGGAATACTACTCAGCCATAAAAAAGAAGGAAATCTTACCTTTTGCAACATGGATAGGTATGAAGGGTATTATGGTAAGTGAAATAAGCCAGTCAGAAAAAAGACAAGTACCATATGATTTCACTTATATGTGGAATGTAATGAACAAAATAACTAACAAACAAAACAGAAACAGGCTCACAGATACAGAGAACAAATTGACAGCTGTCGGAAGGGAGGGGGGTTGGAAAGCTAGGTGGAAAAGGTGATGGAATTAAGAAAAACAAAACAAAAAACCTCATAGACACAGACAACAGTATAGTGATTACCAGAAGGAAAAGGAGGTGGGGGTGGTGGAAGAGGGTAAAAGGGGATAAATGGTGGCCAAACGAGATCATCTGACTTTGGATGGTGAACACACACATACATACATACATACATACATATACATACAGACGATGTATTATAGAATTGTACACCTGCACCTATATAATCTTATTAACCAACGTCACCCTAATAAATTCAATAAATTTTAAAAAAAGACGAAACGTTAAAAGACACCCAATCTGGCAAGAAAACAACAGTGGGGAGGACTCAGGAGGGCACCTGGAGCCACAGGGAGCTCAGGTGTGCGGCTGGGTACCTTGATGTAGGCTCGCTGCAGGTAGTTGTAGGGCACTCGGCGCTGGAAGTCGCTGCGCACATCCTCGCTGACCTGGTGGCGGGACGCGGGGCCACCGAGGCGCTGGGACGATTGAAATTTCTTTTGAGAGCCAAATTTTTTAAACTTAAACTATATAGGTAGGTACATTGTTATTAACTTAATTAGGGTACTCCTAAGGCTTAGGAAGAGCCACACTCAAGGGGCCAAAGAGCCGCATGTGGCTCGCGAGCTGCAGTTTGCCGACCACTGCCCTAGGTGATTCTAATATGAAGCAAAGATTGAGAACCACTGATCTAGAGTCAATGTCTTAGTTCAGAAAATAATTCAGGGCTCCAGGTGCTGTGGAGGATTCATGAATCTGAGATGTACCCTCTCTCCATCTGCCTTTCCCAAGGACAATCTGATCTGCCTTTGAAGCCTAGATTAGGACCAAAGTTCATGGCAATATGGTGATAAGAGTCATGCAGGGCCAAGAAGTTGATTTCAAAGGATGCTCTGCCCAGTGGAATCAACTCTGTGTTGAGAAAGACAATCCTCCCTGGATCTCTCGAACTCCTGCATGTCTTGCTGGGTATGCCGAGATGGCACTTCTTTACCAGAGCCATTTCCTAGTCAAATGACTTCCCTCTCAGAGTTTCTGACTCACTAAGTTTGGGATGGAGCCTCAAAATGTTCATTTCTAACAAGTTCCTTGGTGATGCTCCTCAAAATGTTCATTTCTAACAAGTTTCTCTTGGTGCAAGAATCATACATTGAACTCCGTCAATACAATTCTTTATGAACAATGGTTGCCAAACTTTGTTGTGTACAAAAAAACAAAACAAAAAAAACTAATAAAATACATAGAGGCCCTGGCTTTTGAAATAGAAGTAAATCTGGGTCTTTATGTTTTCACCTAAGTTCCCCAGGGGTTCTGATAGCCGCCAGTGTTTGAGAATCAGTGTTTTAGTGATTTTTCTCCCCTGAAGACATTGTTGGTTGTCACTAGGGCAGGGGAGTACAGTTGTACTACTGGCATCTAATGTGCTAATCATCCCTAGACGAAGAGGACAGCCTCCCATGACAAGGAATTGTCCAGCCTAAAGTATCAACAATGTACAAGTTGAAGAACCCTGGGATAGAATATAGTTTGAGCTCTGCAAGTCTTATTCAATTGCTTTTTTTTTTTTTTACTTTTTCTTTTCTTTTTTTTTTTTTTTCTAACAAGTTCCTTGGTGATGCTCCTCAAAATGTTCATTTCTAACAAGTTTCTCTTGGTGCAAGAATCATACATTGAACTCCGTCAATACAATTCTTTATGAACAATGGTTGCCAAACTTTGTTGTGTACAAAAAAACAAAACAAAAAAAACTAATAAAATACATAGAGGCCCTGGCTTTTGAAATAGAAGTAAATCTGGGTCTTTATGTTTTCATAAGTTCCCAGGGGTTCTGATAGCCACCAGTGTTTGAGAATCAGTGTTTTAGTGATTTTTCTCCCCTGAAGACATTGTTGGTTGTCACTAGGGCAGGGGAGTACAGTTGTACTACTGGCATCTAATGTGCTAATCATCCCTAGACGAAGAGGACAGCCTCCCATGACAAGGAATTGTCCAGCCTAAAGTATCAACAATGTACAAGTTGAAGAACCCTGGGATAGAATATAGTTTGAGCTCTGCAAGTCTTATTCAATTGCTTTTTTTTTTTTTTACTTTTTCTTTTCTTTTTTTTTTTTTACAAATGAGGACATTTAGGCCCCTCTGGTCACATAGTTAGGTAGTAACAGGAGCAGTATACTTGATTTTATATACCAAAATTTAAAACGTGTATTGAATGTCATGGAGCATTGGATGATATAGCCTTGTGAATTTTTTTTTAAGAGAAAGAAAGCATGAAAAGTAAGAAAGACAGAAATGATGGTTTGAGAAAAGGAGACATTGGAAGCATCAGATGTTGAAATTCCTGCTAAGATAGGTATGAATTGGAAACTTGTGATTTCTCTATTGTTTCCCATTTTTTATAAGATCAGAGAACAGCCAAAACCCAAGAAAATCCATTCAAAAATGTTAAAAGGGATTCAACCACTTCCTTTTTTATTTTATTTGGAATGAAACTTGACAGAAGCTTGAATTTCCTTTTGACTTCTGTTTACAAGTCAACAGCATCATGGCACCAGCTTGCTTTAGGGAACCTCCAGCAGGAAGGAATTCAGAAAAGAGCTCTTCAAATTCTTATTATTTTCCCCAAATCAGCTTTGCTTTTCAAAGATGACTCCTCTGTTTCCTGCAAAATCCTTATGGAACAATAAAAAAAATGTACTCAAACTCCAGCAGGAGACTCCATTGATAGTGGACTCTTTCAATAAGCAAATCTAATATTAGGTTATTTTGATCATGTGTAACCAGGGCTCTTGCTTGCCCCAAACAGCTTTGATTCCTTTGAAATGAAAGGATTAATTCTCAATACACAACAACCCAACCCTGTTCAGCTGCTGTTGATGCTGGCGACAAGGGAGCTGTTTTGAAGACGTGTTTTTTTTCCCCTTATACAAATAGGATCATCTGAAGACTTTTTTTTCTCCAAGTTAGTGTGAAAGGCAAGCCACTAACAGTCTGTCAACATAAGAGAGGGAGAGAGCGAGAGAGGAAAAAAAGGCCTCCCTAGAAGAAGAGTGTTTTTTTAGAAAAAATTAATATTTAACTTACATTTAAAATCAAACAGGAGCTGCCACATTCCAGGACTGTCTGTTCCTTTCCAGTTTCCTTAATAGCCCTGTCGCTGTACATACCTTAATTCCTGATTGGGCTTTAAAATTCCAAATCAAACAAAACACCGCAAACACTCTGTGCCCACACTCCTGTCATGGAGGCATTCTAGTAGTATTCCTTGGGAGACTCACATTTTAGTTGAATAAGAAACAAGTGAAATAAAGAATACTAATTATTCCCAAAATAATTGAAGCTAAAAACACAATTCAGATGTAAACCCAGAGAATTGGGCAGATCCTATGTGCTGGGTAGGAGGCCAGTTCTTTTCACAGACGTGCAGTCATTTAACTTTTAAGGGTCTCTTTGAATAAGGCATTAGTGTTATAATTATGCCATTGAGAAAGTTGAGTCTTATTAAAAGAGAAATGACTTGCCAAAGCCCAGTTTGAAAATTACAAGGCCAGGACCTATTTAGTGCTTTTCCCACTCCACTACGCTGCCTCTTTCCAAGCCTAAACTGTCTCTGTAGCTGCCGTCAACATTCTGCTTTGGTTAAACTTGGACCACATGTTTTCTTTAGTCACCAACTTTGCTGTATGCTTCTCATTCAGCTAGAGTCACAGACTGATAAAAATGTTCTTCAGGATAAATATAAACAAGGTGTGTGTGTGTGTGTGTGAGAGAGAGAGAGAGAGAGAGAGAGAGAGAGAGAGACCATTTGTATTAGAGGCTGATTATGACTGTGAACTCAACTTGATAGGTGACGTAATGACGTAAGGAGAGAGAGAAGAGAGAGAGAGACCATTTGTATTAGAGGCTGATTATGACTGTGAACTCAACTTGATAGGTGACGTAATGCGGATAGAAACAGTCATGACCACCAGAGAACATAAACAGGTCTTCAATCATATCTACATAAGAGATGCCAGATTGCTTCAGATGGATGCAAAGAAAAACCTTACCTATTAGGAATTCTGGGAGAGAAGATTATTCTGTATGTGTATGTAATCCATCATTCTAAGATTACCCCCGTGCCCTGCCTATCTTTGAGACCCCCTTCCCATCTCCATCCCTGAATGCTTCATAGCAGAATTGGTGCTGAATTCATGTTCTGAGTCCACGTTCTGAACTTGTTCTGCATTCTCTCTTACCAGTCTGCTCTGCCTTTAAACTCTAGTTTAGAAATTAAATCCTTGTCTTAGAAACTAAACATTTGTCCTCTCTTGTTTGGGTATATTAAGGTTTATAACTAATCATTTATCTTTTTTTTTCAACTTCAATTTTGGAACCACTTGGGTAGACCCAGAAATGGAAGTAATAAATACCCAAATATTACCATTATTGCTGAAAAGCAGGTTTGGAGGGTATGGGTTTTAATATGCAGTAAATGGCCTGTTTATTCCTTCTGCCGCCCACATCCTCAAATCAAACTTGGCCACTCTCAGGCAAGCTAGGAAACTTCTGAAATATTACTCTAGAATTTCCCTCATGAACACAGATAAGGAAAATAGGAGCTCCCCTCCAACATTCTGTTTATCTAATTAGAATAATCACCCCACAGCCTCTGAAGTGGCGCTCATGCTATTCCTTGCTTGCTCAAAGACCATTTCTAAACCCAGCCCCTGTTTCCATCTGTAAGGCATCACTAAGCCAGTAACCTGCCTGGACCAGCACCTAGTTCTTGCTGACAGAATGCTTGGGATTAGCTTCATCTCTCTGCTGTTAGACCCTTTGTCTCATCTTAGAGCCACCCTTGATGCTGACTGCTTTGCTCTTGGACACCTGGCTGAATTTCAGCCTGCTGCTTGCTGATTCTGTAACCCTAAATCTGACCCACCAAAGTGTTTCAGATCAGTCATCAGGAACTTCCTTCCGAAAGGTCTACTCTGCTTCTGACTGGTCTGCAAGCCGACTCTGGCGCCTGTCTTCACTGCAGCAGAGCTATACGTGTCTCACCTCTCTGGCCTCAGCTTCCGGAATTGTATCATGTACCCATTTCCAGGAAAACATAGGCTGCTGCAGTTTCCACATTGTAATGATTGTAATGGGGACCTACATAGAAGGCCAAATACAAAAGGCACAGGAAGAAATATAAAGCTATTATTTAAGTGGTAGAGAATTTGTGTTGAATTTCTTCATAGCATTAAACTTTCATCTTTGTTCAGATTTAAGTAACATTAATTGAGATTTTTGAGCTGGGAACATTTTGTGATTTTATTTGATCCTTGGGGTTGGAGGATGGGGAGAAATTAAGGATATATTATTATGAAGACTTTACAAATAAAGAAATTTTGGTAGAAAATGTTTAAATGTTCACAATGCACATGAGTTGGGGAGTCAGGACTTGAATCTGAGTCCGGAGCCCACTTACTGAAGAGTGCATACTTCTCTTAGGGTCTCCAGACAGGAATTCGTTTTAGCACCTGTCCACAGAGGATTTGTTCTAGCAAACCTCTCCAGCCTTCTTCTAGTAGCTATCAGACTCATCTTCTGCTGGGATCACAGGGAAAAACACAGATGCAAATATTAAAGCAATATAGTTTCAGCTACCATAAGCCCCTAAATTCTAGTGCTGGTTGCCTGCCTCTCTCATTATTCTGGTCTGCTTTGCCTGCACTTAACACTATTTCCCTCTTTTGGGACTATCTCCAACAGTATTCTCATCAGGAATGGTCTGACCTGTGCTACCCTGCACACTGGCATCCCCACTTCTCTGGATAGCATCTAAATGTGCCTCTGCTGGGGCTGTTGAGACTCTTCTTCTGTTTTAAGAAATTTATTCAAATGAAAACATTGGCAGAACCCATAAAATTCACCAATGTGGCTCTGCTGGAGAACTTGTCACTCATACCTAAATACTTCAGATTCTGACCTCACCATTTATTTGGCTCCTGGAAATGGATTCCAGCCTCCTGATTACCTGACCACCTGTTCCTTGCCAACCTGGCAGGGGGCCTGTCTGTGGTTTCTTTCAACATCTGCGTCCCACACCATGCTGCTCCTGCTGTGTTCACATCTAAATTACTTTTTTCTAAAACATTTTTTTAAATATATTTTTATTGATTTCAGAGAGGAAGGGAGAGGGATAAAGTGATAGAAACATCAATGATGAGAGGGAAATAATTGATTGGCTGCCTCCTGCATGCTCCCTACTGGAGATCAAGCCCACAACCTGGGCATGTGCCCTGACTAGGGATCAAACAAACTATGACCTCCTGGTTCATAGGTCTTTGCTCAATCACTAAACCACACCAACTGAGCTCTAAATTACTTTTTATTAGCAGCACTTGACAATGTGCAGATTGCCCAATAAATGAAAACTCAATTCAAGAAGATACCTAATGATCATCATCCTCTTAACCTCTTGTGAAGAAAGAGATTTAGTAGATCTCAACGTTGTGCCTATGTTACAGAAAATGCTATTTAAATGAGTGAACCAAATTAAGTTATAGAATAACCTTGGACATTAAATTAGGATGTCCTAGATCTGGTGCTGGCTCTGCCATGGGCTAATTGTGATACCTTAGGTCAAGAAACTTCTCTTTGGGTCCTCTTTTACCCCCATCAATAAAGAAAGGTCTGGAACTAGACTTTTGAGAGTCCTTCCAGCAATAAGTATTCTCTGATTCTTTCATTTTAAAAATACTGTTATCACATTCCTATTGGTCCCCCCAAAGAATTACTCCCCCTCTCCCTACATCTATCTCTGGGATAAAGTTAAATTTCCATTCCCAAACACATTTCCAAGCTCCCTCAGGGGTCATTAAAGGTCTCAGCTTACTCAGAGCTTGTTGGTTTTGCCTAGAAATGTCAGCTAGCCTCAGCCAGTAGAGCAGGAGACTGGCCTTGTTGTTTTCGGGCATCTTGCAGCATAATAACAATTCCAGGCACAGCAGAGTTGATCCACATGCCCCAGCTCCCGAGGGAACTTCCTGCTTTAGTCTGTCCAGCATATGTCTTCTCTTTCTGCATTTACCCAAAGGAACGAATCATGAAGAAAATCCAGGATTTTAAAAAAATAATGAGTAGGAGGATACTGCCCAACTTTCCCAACCCATTTGATAAATGGAGAAAGTAAGACCAAATGCAGTGATGAAGTGGTTCGCCTGGAAAAAAAAGAGAGAGAGAGAGAGAGAGAGAGAGAGAGAGAGAGCAATTAGCCAATCCAATATCTTAATTCCTTTATTCTATTAAATCTGATCCTCTTACCACCTTAGTCTTTGAAAACATTTAGGATCTAAGTAATAAACTGATCTGGGCCAATTTACATTTGGGGGATAGGACAATTTGTATTTAAAATTAGCTTAATCTCCAAACCACTTTTGAACTTTAAATTATTACTTTTAAGGTACTGTAAAAGTATACAAATGTATGTTTAAAAATTCTATAGACAACTCCTTCCTCTTACTTTCAAGAGAAAGTAGGTTGTAAGTTGTATAAATAAAATCTTGCGTAAGTTGTAGAAATAAAACCTCTATTTTTCCCCCACTTCAGTCTCAATGTACCCACAAGAAAACATGGGTCACTAACTTGACATTCTGCTTCTGAAAGACTGCCAGGCTTCAGATTCTACCACACAACATGTAATCAGAGGTTGATTTGTTAAAATAAACACAGAATAAACCATAAAGTCAATTTCCTTCAAAGTCAACATCATGGGAAGCCATATGCTGATCCCATTTAAAGTACCAATGCTTTGGGAGGGACTTGCAGATAAATTGTGCATATTATTTTATAATCAACACTGAATTTTTACCAAAAAAAGAGTTTTTATTACCTTATTTTCCAGAATGAACTTCAGGTGACATTGAGATTCAAAAATAACCATTCCATATGTAATAATAATCTCTATTTTAAAAAAAATAATGTCACTTTAATATTTGTAGTACTTTATCATTTTCAAAACCCTTCATATATAAAATGATAGATGCTGTCTCTCCACCTCTCGGGGTCTCGTAGGCATTCCCTACACAAAGGCTTTGGATTACAATGCAAAACGGGAGAAATTCAAAAACTCACTGCACTCCTAGGATTGCTTTTAGCAAACAAAGACAATCTGCTCACTCATACCCAGAGGCTAGATACTCTAAATTAATCGGCCCCCTCCTCTTTTAAGCAACTCCACTGGATCTTTCTCATTACTGAAAACTTTCGAGGATGAAAAAACTTTTAATAAAACTATATACGTAAGTTTCTGGAGATGTTGCAGCACTTTAAAAGATAAATTTAAACAAAAATGATTTTCAAACTTTGAGATATATGAAAAAATGACTGTTGAGTGTCCCTTTCCTCTATCCCCCCCCCCTCCCCCCCACTTCATTCTTGATATACCCACAAGGAAACAAGGCTAACTTCCACATTCTGCATCTGAAAGACTGCCAGACCTCAGATTGTATCACACAAAATTTGAAATTCTCTAGGGATCTGTTTCTGTATTATTGCCGGATAACAGAAAAGAACAGATGAGAACAGGAGCTTATACTTGTATTACATTCACTGCCTCATTTTAACTGGCAAAACTTATAACTTTTTCCTAGGAAGATTATGTCATAATTGACTAAGGCTTTCTGACAAGCTTTAATGACATTAAAATGAGATGATTTTTTTTTTTCCATTTATTCTTTTTTCTTCAGAGATGTTCATCTTAAAAGAGTCTCTCGTCTGACATTTTAAGAACAGAACAGTGAGGCTATATTATGTATTTATTCATGATCTCTGCTCTTTTTCCCATAAGCATAGATCAAAACTTCTCACATTTTCCTGATAATGAAATAGATCAAGACCCAAGAAATTGCCTTCTCCCCAGTCTCACAGTGAGCCCAGAACTAAGTCACTGAATGAAGTTCCCATAATCAGCTTTCTGATGATGGTGAACCAAGTCACACAGCCTCCTATTAGCATTCTTTTTTTAAAAAAAAAAATATTTTATTGATTTTTTACAGAGAGGAATGGAGAGGGATAGAGAGTTAGAAACATCGATGAGAGAGAAACATTGATCAGCTGCCTCCTGCACACCTCCTACTGGGGATGTTCCCGCAGCCAAGGGTACATGCCCTGACTGGAATCGAACCTGGGACCCCTCAGTCTGCAAGCTGACGCTCTATCCACTGAGCCAAACCGGTTAGGCCTATTAGCATTCTTATCCAAACTTTCTACTACCTTCCCTTTCCCTACAATTACATACTACCTATCATTCAAAGGAAAAGTTAAAGCAGTTATATGTGCATATATCTCCTCAATACAGATAAGCTTATGAATAGTTAAACTCATAGGACGTTCCAGGATGAAAGAAACTTTTAACATCAACTAGCATAGATTCCTGACTCAGCTGAAGACCTCTACACCTAGATTGGTAAGTGACTTGTTAACACTCGAACATACAGTGATTTGGTAGCTAAACTAGCATGAAAATCACACTTTTGTAGACAAAGCTTATCAAGATTGACTTTTGAACTGTTTCTTGCTAATTTCCTTAAAGTCACTATTAGACTGTGAACTGAGATGCCAAGGAGTCCCTGAAGCCTTTTAGAACCCCTGCTCCCACTTCAGCCAGAGCTTTTGGATTTTATTTGCATACTAGAGGTCTGGTGCATGAAATTTGTTCACTGGGCGGGGGGGGGGGGGGGGGGC